>NC_081421.1:68257814-68487814 GCF_949786415.1 Peromyscus eremicus
AGAAAGAGAAGAGATAGGAAATGGTAAACAGAGAATGTGACTTCAAGTTAGAAGTCAAGAGAAAATGTCCAATTTAAAATGCAAATAGTTCACAGTCTAGAATAGAGCTTTGTTTATTAAAAAGACTGAGTTAGAGACATAGGGACATGAGTTGTCATTAGCAACACAAATGTCAGAGCAGAACCATTTTACAGATGTGTTGGTGACTGCAGTGCAGACACAGTCAGGAGAATTTTAAGGGCTATGATCTTCCATCCAGGTGCATGTCTAGATTCTTTTTCTTCTTACAGCCAAGTGCAAGATCTGTGAGTGGGCGTTTGAAAGCGAGCCACTGTTTCTCCAGCATATGAAGGACACTCATAAGCCTGGAGAGATGCCTTATGTTTGTCAGGTACTGCCTTTTCCTCCAGAGCGGTTTAGGCATTTTGTTTCTAAACTGATTGTGAAGAAGTCCACTAAAAGTACCCACTGTACACATTCCGTGTAGGTACTCTGAAGACATATGAAAGAGACTAACACAGTTCCCATAGTTAGGACTTTCCGGAAGATAACAGCTGGAGAGGGGCCTCCTGTGCAGACTTTAAGAGTGTCTCCCAAGCTTCCGCTCTCAGAGCGCTTTTATTCCTGAGAAAATCTGGGTTGTTGGCAGACTCTAATGTCCATTACTGTTCTTATGGATCTCCCCCACGTAGATCTCCATCACAAAACCACAACAGTAATACTCCATGCATTTAACTCCCCCCCCCCCAATATGGTTGTTGTTACCTCTTTATGGCTCCAGTTACTCACTCTTACCCCTATTTTCCTTCTTGCATGATCAGGTGTGTCAGTATCGCTCCTCCCTCTACTCTGAGGTAGATGTCCATTTTCGGATGATCCATGAAGATACTCGCACTTGCTCTGCCCGTATTGCCTGAAAGTCTTCAAAAATGGCAATGCGTTCCAGCAGCACTACATGAGGCACCAGGTATCAGGCACCAAGCAACCTGTATTCTCATTTGAATTTTGGGATTCTAGGGTCAGGGCTGAGATAGATTAATTAATAATTAATGTTGATAGAGAAGATAGTACTGTGAGCAAACATCATTCAGTTCCTGTTACTTGCCACACACTAGGTTAGATGTTCAGAGATTTAGTGCTAAAGGAACAATACACGAAACCATTATGAGGGCTGTGTTAACAGGGCAAGAATAAGCATCTGCCTATTCTGGAAGCTGAGGGGATATCCAGGAAGAAGTGGTATTTAAGGTCTGAAGGATGAATAATGATGTAGAATAAAATAGAACAGAGAAGTAATGGACCTGAGGCACAAGGTAAGCCTGTGGCAGTGTAAGGAAGTGAGAGGTGTTCAGAGTAGATTGTAGGATACAAGGCAGGCAGGTGTTGGAAGCTAGGTGGGGACTAGTTATGGGTGCTCTCCTCGGCTGGGCAAAGGAGTTCAAGCCCTGGGTGATAGGTTCCTACTTGTTTTATTCAAGATGTTACCCCGGCTGCGTTAGGTAAACTGAGGAAGTTGAGAGTGGAGGAAAGACTAGCCAAGGCTTTGGAGTCCTTTAGGAGGAGATGACTGGGTGCTGAAGTGAAGAAAGGAGTAAGTAGGGTTAGGAGGTATTGCTGAGATACCATGGATGTAGGATTTAGAGATGGGTGGGTGAGGAGGCAGCAAGAGAGTAAAAATGGTCCCTAAACAAGTACTGCCTTCGTCTGGGGCGTTTTAGCCATGTTGCTGTCAGGCCGAGGCCCTTAGCCTGGGCTACATAGAAAAAGCGTATGTCAAAACATGTTAAATGGTTCCTAGTCTTCGTTGACAGGTGGATGAACAGCAGGACTGTTTACTGAGAAATACTGGAGAAAGCAAATGTGGAGAGAATATTGAGACTTAGGTATTTTGGCTAAGCACCGTCTGTTGACATTCCAGTACAGCCGGTATAGATAATAGAGCTGATGTCTGGGTTGTTACAAGAGTCATTTGAGAATTGTTACATACATTCGTTAGGTTTTAAACTTTTTTTCTTTCTTTTTTGAGACTTTGTCTCACTGTGTAGCCTTAGCTGGCCTCAGACTCATAGAGATTCACCTGCCTTTGCCTCCTGGCTGCTTAGATTAAAGGTGTGCACCATAATACCTAGCTGATTTTATTTTATTTTATGTGTGTGTTGTTTTGCCTACGTGTGTCTATGCCTGAGTTACAGATGGAAGCCCCTGTGTGGGTGCTGGGAATTGAACCAGCGTCCCAGAAGAGCAGCCAGTAGTACTTTTAACCACTGAACCGTCCTAGTACCCCAGCTGATTTTAAACTTTTTAAGTTTCAAAAGTCCTCCAGATGTGTCAAGGATAAGGCTGAGAGCCCTTGAAGTTTCTATCCATAGAACGACCACTGTAGTCCTAGTAGGCCTTTTGTTGCCAAGGAGACTGAAGTGTTCTAAAGAAAAGGTTGTGATCAAAGTGCTCAGGCCACAGGAATGTTAAGCTACAAAGAAACCAGAGACAGACCCTCTATTAAGCAACATTTAAGAGACTGTTGGGTTGATTGGTAGGGTTCAAGCAGGAGAAACAAAGGACTTGAGAAAGTAAATGGAGACAACCTAAGGATGTTCATTTACACAGAGGAGGACAGAGGGTGGGTGATCCAGGCAAGGAGTGGCTGAGGGGAAAACCGCTTGTGTTGCTGGGTCTGTTGTATTTTATTTACAATCTGGAATAGTTATAACCTTGTTTTAAAATGCTATAGAAAGCCTAGTATGGTGGCTCACACTGTATTCTCAGCACTCAGGAGGCTGAGGTAGTAGAATGGCCATTAATTTGAGGCCTGCCTAGACTGCTGAGTAAGTTCCAGGCTAGCCTAAGATACACAATGAGTAAGTTCCAGGCTAGCCTAAGATACACAATGAGCCTAAGATAAACAATGCTACAAAAAAGAACCTACTAGAGGAGAGTGAAGGTTTGTGAGAGACAGAAAAATGGAAAACCAGGGGTGGGTGCTGTGTGCTCCATGTTACATGTGCACATACACATGGAGCTCTCACAAAGCGCCTCCTTCACTCAGCTCCTCTTCATAGTATAGGCCTGTGGAAACCAGTACTTTTATCTTAGCCCAGTGTTACATTTATTTGCTATCCAAGCAAAGAAAGTCATAGGATAGGAGTCCTGTTTTTGCAGACCAAGTCCTGGTCTGCAAAATAGTCTCTGAAACATACATACATACACACACACACATATATATATATATAAAAAGCCTCTCCCTACTCTAACCCCTCCCCCATTCTACACCCACTCCCCCACCCCTCAGAAAAAGGAATGCAAAGCCGCAATCCGGAGGGAGTACTATCTTTTGTACTCAGCTGGAGAGTGCCTTGGTGATGCGGTGCTTGCTTGGCATAAGGAAGGCTTCAGCTTCTTGCTTGTATCCCTGGCACCACCAGAAGAAGAAAAACCAAAGAAGGCTTTGCTTTGGGGTTGCTTCTATGCAGTTGATGAAAAAGTGCTGGGGAACCTGGTGTTACCTGTCTGTGAAAATGAACCAAGGATCTGGGTTAAAGGAACCTGGACTGTGAAGGAAGGGAACAGAATGAGAAGTCTGAGTTGTTTTGTTGTTTGCTTGACAGCTTTACCATGTATATTTTTGTGTGTTTCTAAAAATCAAAAAGAATCTCCAGATGATAGGCGTGAGCAAGCGTGTTGCTGGCCCATATGCTCCCAGTCAAGAGTGGCTGAGGACCTGTGCATCCTGGCCTTCACTTTCTGGGGTGTGAGGTGGTGGTTCTCAGTGATAGGTTTCCTGGTCTTGAGTAGTTCTCATTAAATTCTCAGCAGAAAGAAGGGAAGACTAATGTTGACATTGATTCACTGGGAAGGTTTAAGAGAGACTTGTCTGTTTTGTTTTTTCTCCACTTCAGAAGAGAAATGTTTATCACTGCAACAAATGCCGGCTACAGTTTCTCTTTGCCAAGGACAAAATTGAACACAAGCTCCAGCACCATAAAACCTTCCGTAAACCTAAGCAGCTGGAAGGCTTAAAACCAGGCACCAAGGTAAAGGGTTTGCCTGAAGTTTCTTTTACAGACCCGGGGAGTACCCTGAGAGTTGCTGTGAGTGCCATTTAATTGTCTTCTTTTGATTCTCAGGTGACAATCCGGGCTTCTCGGGGGCAGCCACGGACTATCGCTGTGTCTTCAAATGATACATCTTCTAGCGCCTTACAGGAGGCAGCACCATTGACCTCCTCCACCGACCCCTGTCCTGTCTTCCTTTACCCCCCTGTCCAACGCAACATCCAGAAGAGAGCTGTGAGGAAAATGTCAGTGCCTCCTTCTAAATGCTAGGCGGGTGGGAACTGTGGACAGAGCATTTCCTAATAGCCAAGGAAATCAGATGCCATCTGCAGCAGGGTCAGTGGTCAAAAAATGCTTAGGCTTTGATGGTTTCTGAAGCAGTAATGAAATTTTTGTTTTTAACAGGAGCGTCATGGGCCGACAGACATGTCTGGAGTGCAGCTTTGAGATCCCAGATTTCCCTAATCATTTCCCTACCTATGTGCACTGCTCTCTCTGTCGCTACAGCACCTGCTGCTCTCGAGCTTATGCCAATCACATGATCAAGTAAGTCGAGAGCAAACCAGGACTTCCAGAGTCCAAAACTCTCTTCATCCCTCCCATTTCTATTTGGTTTCTTTCTTCAACTCTTAAAGCTGTTTGTCCATCTCTTCTAGGGAGATAAAAGAGCAAACCCATATTGGCCTTGTTAGTCTGTGCTCCAAATGACCTAGGGTCTGGCTACTGAAAGTGCAGTCCAGGCATTGGATGGGAGCTTGTTAGAAATGCTGATTCTGCCGGGCGGTGGTGGCGCACGCCTTTAATCCCAGCACTCGGGAGGCAGAGCCAGGCGGATCTCTGTGAGTTCGAGGCCAGCCTGGGCTACCAAGTGAGCTCCAGGAAAGGCGCAAAGCTACACAGAGAAACCCTGTCTCAAAAAACCAAAAAAAAAAAAAAAGAAATGCTGATTCTTAGCCCCATCCTAGACCTGAATTAAAACGTGAATTGTAATTGAGCCTCAGGTTATTTTGTATTTATATTGAAGTTTGAGAAGCCTGATGGTCAAACTGGTCTGGATTGAGAAGGCGTCTTTGTGGTTGGACATTGTCATTGGCTGGTAACTCTGCTTCTTTGTCTTTTTCAGCAATCATGTGCCACGGAAGAGCCCCAAGTATTTGGCATTGTTTAAAAATTCTGTAAGGTAATAAACATTTCTCGGTGCTTTAGTTGTTGACGTTAATGTCATGTCCTTGTTTTGTGGAGTGGTTATGTGCATCACTCCCTTACTTAAGCCTCAGAGTTGAACTGTGTAGTGTCTCCGCCGTATGTGTCTAATGTACTCTTGGTCCTCTCGCTCTCTTTCTTTCTTTTTCTCTCTTAGTGGAATCAAGCTGGCCTGCACTTCCTGTACCTTTGCTACCTCTGTGGGAGATGCCATGGCCAAGCATTTAGTGTTCAACCCCTCCCACAGATCCAGCAGCATCTTACCACGGGGTAAGTGAGAGAAACTGGGATAAACTGGGACTGGGAGAAGGGACATCACACTACATGAGCCAGGAGCATCTTTCTCTGGCCTCACCCAACACTCGACTGTAAACATTCTCACCTGAAGTTAGAGAAGACTAGGAAGGTTGCCCCATGAAGAGTCTATTAGTGGGTAGCACGCTGAAATCTCAAGGTATTATCTATGGAATGTTGGTTTGTTTGTTTTTTTTTTCCCCCGGTGAGCTAACTTTTTTTTCTAATTTCGTTTTCCCAGGGCTCAGTTGGATGTCTCACTCCAGGTAACATCTATTTCATGATTTAACGTGTACTTTGTATAATGTTTGCCCTTATTAACACTGTTATTTAAATTCCTAAGTTTAACTGATGTTTCCGCTCTGCTTCCCTTCTCCACTCATTTAGGCCTGGCCAGACTCCTGAGCGAGTGTACGACCGGAACTTGAAGAATGTGTATCTTCCACCCTCCTTCCTCCCCAACAAAGCTGCCACTGTGAAACCCGGAGGAGCCACCCCAGCGGAGCCTCAAGAGCTTGCAGTTCCTGTGGCCCCGGCCCTTCCATCACCCGTCTCCACTGCAACCCCACCAGCAACCCCTACTCACCCACAGCCCTCATCCCTGCTGCCCTTGGCCACAGAGGGGGCTGAACGTCTGAACGTTGAACAGGAAGAGGGAAGAAGCCCCGTCACCCAGGAACCTGAACCAGCGGGTGGTGGTGGAGGCGGCAGTGGGGTTGGCAAGAAAGAGCAGCTGTCTGTGAAGAAGCTTCGGGTGGTACTGTTTGCCCTGTGCTGCAACACAGAACTGGCAGCTGAGCACTTCCGAAACCCCCAGCGTCGGATCCGCCGTTGGCTTCGACGCTTCCAGGCCTCTCAGGGAGAGAATTTAGAGGGCAAATATCTCAGCTTTGAGGCAGAAGAGAAACTGGCTGAGTGGGTGCTGATCCAGCGAGAGCAACAGCTCCCTGTAAATGAGGAGACCTTGTTTCAGAAGGCCACCAAAATAGGACGCTCTTTGGAGGGGGGTTTTAAGATATCCTATGAGTGGGCTGTGCGCTTCATGCTGCGGCACCACCTCACTCCCCATGCCCGGCGAGCTGTAGCCCACGCATTGCCGAAGGATGTAGCAGAAAATGCAGGACTCTTCATTGAGTTTGTACAGCGGCAGATTCACAATCAGGACTTGCCTTTGTCTATGATTGTGGCTATTGATGAGGTCTCCTTGTTCCTGGACACAGAAGTACTGAGCAGTGACGACCGAAAGGAGAATGCTCTCCAGACAGTGGGCACAGGGGAGCCTTGGTGTGATGTAGTGCTGGCTATCCTGGCAGATGGCACTGTCCTCCCTACCCTGGTTTTCTACCGTGGACAAATGAATCAACCTGCTAATGTGCCGGACTCTATATTGCTAGAGGCCAAAGAGAGCGGCTACAGTGACGATGAGATTATGGAGCTCTGGTCGGCCCGTGTGTGGAAGAAGCACACGGCTTGTCAGCACAGCAAAGGCATGCTGGTGATGGACTGCCATCGTACTCACCTGTCAGAAGAGGTACTGGCCCTGCTCAGTGCCTCTAGCACTTTGCCTGCAGTGGTCCCTGCAGGCTGTAGCTCTAAAATCCAGCCATTAGACGTGTGCATCAAACGAACTGTTAAGAACTTCCTGCACAAAAAATGGAAGGAGCAGGCTCGGGAAATGGCAGATGCTGCATGTGATTCAGATGTCCTGCTTCAGCTGGTGCTGGGCTGGCTGAGTGAGGTGCTGGGTGTCATTGGGGACTCCCCAGAGCTAGTTCAGCGGTCCTTCCTCGTGGCTAGTGTTCTGCCAGGTCCTGATGGCAACATTAACTCACCTACACGCAATGCTGACATGCAGGAGGAGCTCATTGCCTCCCTAGAGGAGCAGCTGAAGCTGAGTGGAGAGCGGTCTGAGGAGCCCTCGGCTTCCACCCCCCGGCCCAGGTCATCTCCTGAAGAGACAGTTGAGCCTGAAAGCCTTCACCAGCTCTTTGAGGGGGAAAGTGAGACGGAGTCCTTCTATGGCTTTGAGGAAGCTGACCTAGATCTGATGGAGATTTAGGTGCTGGGGTCGTGAGAGCATACGGAGTTGGGTAGGAAAGTGGAGGGGGAGGGTAGAGGGACTTAGAGAAAGGGAGTACCAGTGGGGTACTTGGTTTATATTTTTAATTTTATGCCGCCACTCCCCTGACATTGATACTTCCTGTGAATTTGTGGGTTATTAGGACAGCCAGTAGTGATCACTTCTGAGCTGAGGAGCTGGCCCATTGGTTACTCACTTCTGCTAAAAACAGGTTCTTGTGACTTTTATTCCTTCTTCTTTAATTTAAATCACTGTGTTTGCTATTTTTCTGACAAAATCTAGGAAAACAATCCTTTGTGGACAGATATTAAATTGTTTTGTTTCCCCTTTTACCTCAATTGTATCATAGTATTTCTGGGTTTTGTTTGTTTTATTCTATGGCCAATGTCTTTGGGCATGATACTATCTAATCATTGTTAATGTGAGAACTCTTCTGCAGATGGGAAAGAAACAAATATGTAGCTCACAAGCTGGTTTATTACATGTGTGGATAAATTTTTTCATTGTGGTCTTAACACTTTTATATAAAAATGGAAATGAAAAAAGAATCCCACTGAACTCTTTCCTTCTCCTCCCTTCCCTTCCTTCTCCAGAGGTGTTGGTTTCTACAGCAACTCTTGATATAAAATCGTGGCTTTAAAAATGCATGAAACCTCCTTGAATCATCCAGAATGGATAGATTTCTCTTTCCTCACCACCCTCCACCAAAACACAACAGAAAATCTTTTTTGCACTTGTGACCCTGACCCCTTTCCTGATTTCCACACCGTCCTTTACTTTGCACAAAGGAGCACATGTAACCCTAGCAAGTAAGAGGTCCTGGGTGAGGTGATCAGTGTTGAGGTGGAAGCCGTCCCTAGTCTGTCTTCCATCAGCCAGCCCCCGGCGGTGGCGGCGGCGGGATCCCTGCTTTGTTGAACTTTGTCCTGTTAATCATGCCCTGACAGTACACCTGCTCAAGACATCACAGGTACTAACTGGCATATGTTAAGTGTTGAACAAGACACAGACCGCTTGAACTCCTGCTAACCCGTGGTTTTCACATTTCTCTCAATGTTTCAGAAGAAACTGATGTGGAAAAAAAAAAAAGCATAGAGGTGTGCACAGAGAAAGACATGAATCTTTATTTTTCACTGCCAACTTCAAGGAAAATTTTTCTACAATTTGCATGAGGGATTTTTTTTTTTTAAAGAAAAAGATGTGTTCATGGTGATAAACCAAAATGTACTGTACCATAGAAGAAAAAGAGAACAAAAAACCAAGGCTACCTTTCCCACAGCCACACCATTCTTGTCCATCCCGAGGCTTTCGGCAATGTTTCCTCCTGTGAGCCAAGGAGGCAACCTGCACAAGCTTGTAAGCGGTTCATCTTTAAAATGTACATAAATGGAGCCTTTAATAAAATGAGAGGAAATGGATTTATATACCTTTTTCTATGTGTCCCTGTTTAATAGGCTTTCATAGACTGGGAGATGTTCGAGAGGACAGCCTGGTGGTCCAGGTGTAGGTGTGTGGTCTTTGTCACCACCTGTTCCTCTCCCTGCAGTTTGTTTTTTTTTTAACTCCCAGCACACTAGAACCTAGTGAACAGGACCGATCCCACAAGTTTGGCCAGCTCTGTCTGAACCCATGGCGTTGGAGATCTGAACGGAGGATCCACCTAGGCTTCTCTTCCCCAGCTTTTTGCTCAATGCCATTTTATTGATGGACTATATATACTTCAAAGCCAACCTTCTTTCTGCCTTTGAGAAAGCTGGAGAACTGTAAGTGGCCACTTCAATCCACAACCAAACAATTCTCTTTGTTCATCTCTGCAGCAGCCACACCCTTAGCGGAGCTGGGTTCGTGGCCTCTGCACATTGACTTTGAATGGGTGATTTATTTTTTATTTTTTTTTTTAAAATCATGGTAACAGTGGGTCGGCTGGGTTTTGGCAAGCAAATTGTCTTTGTGGACTCTGCCTGCATGGCTTAGTGGTAGAAGGAATTTTTTTTGTTTTTGTTTTTTATAATTCAGTTTAATCAATAAACATGTATTTATTGACAACTTTCTGTGTTGAGATCAAGTATGTCCAAGTTCCAGATTGAAGGCTCAGGATTTCCTTTGTGTGAACCTGTCTGCTGCTGTCTATACTACTCTCAAAGGGTCTGGAGAGCATCGTGCAGAAGACCTACAATTTTCATTTTTAAAAATCAAGGGATAGAACATGGCTAATTCCCAACCACTTAAAATATATTTTTACATGTTGAATGTAGGCACCACATGCTATCACAACATGCACACGAAGGTCAAGACAACTCTTGGCTCTGCTGCCATCTTGTGGGATCTGGGGATTAAACTCAGGTCTTGAGGCCTGTGTCCTAGGACTTTGTGTGTGTGCATTCATGTGTGGATGCAGGCACAAGTGTGGAGTATGATGACAACTCTGGGTGTCCTCACTCTGCACCCTAATTGAGACAGCTTTTCTGCTTCCTGGGCCAGGCTCTCTGGCTCTCAAGCTTACAGGCCCTTCCTGCCTCTGCCCCCCATCTCCCTGTAGGACCTGGGAGTACAGACTTGAGCTGCTCCACCCAGCTTCCCATGGGTTCAGGGGACTCACATTAGGTCTTCACACAAGCACAACTGCTTCAGCAACCGAGCCGTCTTCCCAGCTCCACTGAGGAGTTTTTTTAAATGCTTGTATTGTATGTATGTGGGTATGTGCACAGGAGTGCAGGTGCTCACGGGATGCAGTCAGTGGTTGTCCCTTGGAGCTGGAGTTAGAGGCAGGTGTGAGCCACATCCATGGGTGCTGGGACTCAAACTCAGGTCTTCTGCGAGAGTAGTACTATCTGCTCTTACGCAGAGTCACCTCTTCCAGCCCCCCACTTAGGACTTTTTAATAAACACAAATGCTTCTTCAAAGTACCAAGTGCTAGAATTATAGATAAACATTAGTTAAATGTGCTTAGCATCTCCTGACTGTGGCTACCTGTGGCTGGCTTAAGGCCTGAACACCACCATACACAGTTGCTCTGCCACATACCACGTACCTGTCAGTGAAATTGCATTTTAACCAGTCACATTTGCAGCCATCATTAACCACCACCATGCTCCCCACCCCCAAAATCTACATTTTAGAATATAGTGCATGGGAGAAAATGAAGAGACTATTGTATATGTGTAAGCTAACTGTGTTACCAAAGATCCAGTTTACCCTATAAGAAGCTAGCTCTAGGACAATCCCAAGTGAATACTGTCTGAGGTCTTCTTTATTGTCATGCAGACTCCTTACTTGCTAAAAGAGCCTAAATGCCCCCATCACCACGAGCTGCTTATAAGCATCCCTCACTTGGGAGGCTGAGGTCAACCTCAGATACAGTGAAGGGCTAAGGAAATGGCTGGCAAGTGCTTGCCACCCAAGCACGAGTTCAGCCCTGAGCACCCAGGTGCTGTGGCGTGCACATTTAAAATCCCAGGGCTAGGGAGGTAGAGACAGGATCCCAGGGCCTGCTGGCCAGTCAGCCTAGCTGAATTGATAAGCTGAATTGATAAGGTGGAGGATGACTGAGGAAGACTTCTGACATCAACCTCTGAGCATGCCCACAGGAGCTAAATGAATCTCTGTCCAGGAAAGGGAACAGAGCAGCAGTTGAGCTCTTGGTGTGACCCTCTTAGAATAAAAACAGCCATCAGGTATGGTAGCACAAGCTTTTAACTCCAGCATTTGGGAGGCAGTCAAACAGATTTCTGAGTTCTAGGCCAGCCTGGGCTACATAGTGAGATCCCATTAAACAACTCAGCAAACACTTCAAAGACTGATTTATTTTACAAAAGTCTACCTTTCAGCCAACTAATTCGAATATAGAAGGGTACAGCTTCAGCTCCAGACAGTTCATCTGTATTTCATTCAAAGCCACTAAAAAGAAAGAAAATATTTTAGGGGAAAAAATGAAGCACAAAAGCATCAGCTTCCGAAGGAGCTCTTCCCCGAAGAACCACCACCTGGGGAAGTAGCACTCCAGAAGGGCCCAGCTTTGTGTAAGTCAAAGGCTTTCCAACTCTCCCATACATTGTTTTCCCACTGTAACTTTAAATTACCTGATCATGTGGGCAATATCCCAGTTGGTCTCTGCTGAGAGTGGTCCTTCTATCTCAACACCTTTTTCAGTTACGGTGGCAATTTGAAACTGAAAGACCAAAACATGCAATGAAAATACCCAGTCTGGACAAAGGTCAATCAAGAGGGTCACCCCTCATTTGAAAATAGAAGCAACAGAATTTGTGGTTTTTAAGACAGGGCCTCACTATGTAGCTCTGTCTGTCCTGGAACCCACTCTGTAGACCAAGATGGTCTCAAACTCACAGAGTTCGGCCTGCCTCTGCCTCCTGAATGCTGAGATTAAAGGTGTGAGATAGTATGCCTGGCCCCAGAATTTGTACTTTTCTGCCCACTTCTCACCCGGTTATATGAACGTGCATCTCGGTAGTACAGCACTCGCATGCAGCGTTCTACAAGCTCTCGGGCCTCAGTCTGACTCAGCACTGGTTGTTTCTCGAGAACTTCTCGAAGTAGAGGCTAAAAAGGTGGGCAAAACGTGGGAGAAATTAGACACTGGCCTAACAGTAGGCAACCTGCTCCAACCCATGTAAACAATCACCAAAGTGAATGACAGACATCTACCCACTGTCTCAACAGAATTAAGTGCTGGCTTTGTTTCATTTGTCATTACTTATTTTGTATATACATATGCATATGGAAGTCAGAAAATAGTTTGCAGTTGTTTCCATGATGGGGGTCCTGGGCTGACTGTCAGCAAGTGCCTTTTCCCATGAGCCATTTTTTCTTGTTTTTCAGATGGAGTCTTGCTATGTAGCCCAAGCTGGTCTGGAATACATAGGCCTCCTGGCCTCGGCCTTCTGTGCACTAGGATTACAGATGTGTACTACTATGCCCAGCTAAGATCCTCTTAAAGGGGAAGTCCTAGGGCTTCTACCCTGCAACAAGGCTGTCATCCCCATTCACCACATCTTGTCACTGGATGGTCATGTAAACACATTCTTCTCAGACAGAGAAAACCAGATGCCCAACATTAGGATCCCAGCCTGTCTCATCTCTTTTCCCTGTTGCCAGGCCCACTACTTACCTGAGCCAAGTACGCGCCATAACCAGTGGCTAGTGAAGGGGCTTCATAAGCTACACCAAGCATGTCCACATAACCAAGGAAGCTAGAGGGACAAAAGTCAAAGAACTCATTTAATCTTACATTTCTCGGCCAAAGAATGTGACCATGAGGTCTGAATTAAAAGATGGGAATTCCCTGGGAATAAAGAGTCTGGGGTGGGGGAAGCAGCATGGCTCAGTGGGTAAAGACACATTGCCACCATGCCTAATAACCCAAGTTCGATCCTCTAGAACACACACGGTAGAAGAGACTCCTTTTATACACACACACACACACACACACACACACACACACACACAGTAGCACAAAAGCACCCATACAAAAATAAGTGTAAAAAACATTCTTTTAAAAGACTGAAGAAAGCCGGTATGTGTGTGTGTGTGTGTGTGTGTGTGTGTGTGTGTGTGTGTGTGTGTGTCTCACACGCCTTTAATTCCAGTGCTCTGAAGTTAGAGGCAAGCAGCTCTCTGTGAGTTTGAGGCCAGCCTGATCTACAGAATGAGTTCCAGGACAGCCAGAGCTGTTACACGGAGCAACCTGTCTCGAAAAAACAAAAAAAGGTCACTCAGTAGGTGCTAGGTCAGGTAGTCAAGGAAATTATCAAATACCTTTCTCCGTCAGCATAGCCTCCAATGACCATGGTGTTCCACAGAGGATTCATTTTGGAGCGGCGGCTGTACATGGCCCTTGTCAACCATGAATGAATAGCTCTAGGGCTGTAACTGTGTCCGTCTCCCAACAGCTCTTCATCAATCCTTAAAAACAATTGGTTGAGAAAGTAATGATAACGGAAGTCAAGTTCCCCACCCACCCTTGATCTACACCCAGTTTTACACTCCCCCAGTGGCAAAAGGCATTCAAAACACATTCATATGTTTGACTCTCAACAATTCCCCGAAGCCTCAAGTCTCCGCTCCGCTTGGAGGCGACTTACACCATCTGGCCGAGAACTTGCTTCAGATACTGGAAATCAGCGTAGTCTCCCGAAGCACCCAGCATAGTGCTGTCGTTGACTCGCATAATACGAGAGATATTGCGGAAACGAGCCAGGGAGCCGTAGGAGCCCAGCATGTCTGCAGCAATAACCACTCCGCCGTCGAACTTCACGCCGAGTACGGACGTCCCAGTCACCATTGGGTTCCTGAAGAATGAAAAGGGTCCCTGAGCGCAGCGGCCGGGGCTCCGGGTGCTGCCGCCCGCGCGCCGCGGATCCCCAAGTCCCGGCCTGCCGCCCATTCCTGGCGCGGTTAAAGCGCAACTCACTGGGTCCGGGTGATCGGACCCTCGCAGAGCGCGGACGCCGGATCCATGAGGGCGCAGGGAGTGGACGGGACCCGGTAAAACTGCCCCGGAGCAGGACCCCCGGCCCAGTGGCCAGCCCGTGACTCCCAAAACGCTTCCATCTTAGTCACTGCAGCCGAAGAAATGAAAGCGCTTGCGTCACCGGAAACGGAAGTACTCCTTTGTTGTTACACTTCTCTTCTTCCTGCCAGCCGCTTGCAGGTACAATGACTGCCAGGTTCCGTGTTGATGAGGTCGTCTAAGGAGTTCTGAGACTGACAGAAATGCACAACGTCTCATCCCTGTGTCCCACTGCAGTAGGGGTGACTAGATCTGAGCATTCTGACAATTTAGGAGGAGCAGGCTGTGTGGGACAAGCACCGGGAGCGGTTGTCATGTCCTCTTTGGACCAGTATCCAAAACTTGACCTGAAGAATCCTTGAACCCAAGCTCTGTGACAGCTTTACTTCTCAAAGCAGGCCCATGTAGCAGGCATTATTCAACCCATTTTATAAATAAAACACAATGCTTGAGATACAGTGATTTACCCCATTACAGTCGGTAAAGGTAGAAAAAAAAATACAATCTCAGCACCCACGTGATGGCGCAAAACCATCTGTAACTCCAGATCCAAATGATCCAATATTCTCTTCTGAGCTCGAGGGCACTAGGCACTTATGTGGTGCACGAGAGAGAGAGGGGGAGGGAGGGGGGAGGGAGGGAGGGAGGGAGAGAGAGGGGGGGAGGGAGGGAGGGGGAGAGAGAGAGAGAGAGAGAGAGAGAGAGAGAGAGAGAGAGAGAGAGAGAGAGAGAGAGAGAAATTGAGATTGTCTGGGACAGAAGGATTGCCTCCAGTACGGGACCATTCTGGACTACATTCTGAATCGAGGCTAACCTGAGCAACTGAGAAACCCTGTACTAAAAAGGGGATGCGGGTAAAAGTACACTACTGCATCCAATTTTTTTTCTTTAAATTTTTTTTAGTCGGGAGGTGTTAGGATCAAATGCAAGCTCTCAGCTACTGCTCCAGTGCCATGCCTGTTGGCCTGTTGCCATGCTCCCCAACATGATGGTCATAGACTCTAACAATCTGCCGGGGGGGTGGGTGGGTGGTAGTGTCACACGCCTTTAATCCCAGCACTGGGGAGTCAGAGGCAGGTAGATCTCTATGAGTTTGAGGCCAACCTGGTTTACAAAGTGAGTCCCAGGACAGCCAGGCTACACAGAGAAATCCTATCTCATAAAACAAAAACAAAACAAACAACAACAACAGCAACAAAAATCTGGAACTGTGAGCCCCAGTGAACATTTTCTCTTATAAGTTGCCTTGACCATGTGTCTCTTCACAGCAATAGAAAAGTAACTCGGCAGGAGGATCTCTGGAGTTTGAGGCCAGTCTGGTAGAAGGTAGAAGGGGACTAACTGAAGTTACAGATAGTTGTGAGCCACCACATGGGTGCTGGAGATTCAACCTGGGGCTTCATGAATGCAAGGCAAGCACGCTACCAACTGAACTATATCCCCAGCCCCTCAAACTCCTTTTTATTTTATTTTTAGTACCTTAGCTTTCCTTATGACTTTTTCATACATCTCTAGTTTTGACTCACCCTCCCCTAATTGTCTCCCCATCTCCCTGCACCCCTTAAACCTTTACACCCCAGAATTTCCTCTTCCACTTTCATATATACTTCCCTCTATGCTTACCTATTTTATATTCTTTTCAAATTTTTTATTTTCTTAATGTACACTCATGCTGTGTGTATACTATCGGGATAGGAGGAAGAACTCCTGGCACAGCAAACGTGGAGGTCAAAGGACAACTATGTGGTGTCCATTCTCTCTTTCTACCATGTGTGTTCCAGAAACTAAACTCAGGTCATCAAGCTTGTGTGGCAAGTCCTTTACCTTCTGAGCCATCTCACTGGCGCTGTATTCTTATGTGCTACCTCCAGTACAAATGAGTCATGGCTAAGATGATTTGACTTGCAATATTTCAACTTCATAATGGGGCAAAATTAACTTTGAACTTTGAATTTTTATATTATCCCAGAATAGGATACTCTTGTGATGCTGGACAGTGGTGGTGAGCCACTCTCCTAGTCAGCCTCCCTGCCAATACCCTGCAGCAAACACCCCCAAATTGTGAGGCTCAGTAGGTTGTGTATTAAATGCACTTCCAACCTCTAATGGTTTCCCTTATGCTGTGTATGTTTGGATGTGTCCATTATAAATCAAGGAGCATCCAGGGCTGTGTCAGCCATGGCTTGGCGTCTCTTGCTTGTTTTAATTTTTCATTTTGATCCTGTTTCTCTTTTACTTTGCAAGTCTTGTGGCTTGCTATTGTTTGCCATAAATTATGAATGGCGTAGAAGGGTCCGGGTTATGTTCTTCCACTAGAGATAGGGATTCGAGCTGTGAGGACTGCTCTGAGTGACCAGTGTTGCATGAATCTTAAAGGGTCTTATTAATAAAAACAAACCCAGAGCCAGTTATTGGGGTGAATGCTGGAAGATCAGAGAAGCAGAACAAGCCACAGCTACCTCACCTTGCCAATTCCTCAGCTGATCCTGTTTCCTCAGACTGGATGGCTCTCAGCTGAACTGCGCTGCTCAAAAGCCTAAAAGCTTAACCAGCTCTAGTTCCTCATCCTCACGCCTTATATACCTTTCTGCTTCCTGCCATCACTTCCTGGGATTAAAGGCTCTTGTTACCACACCTGTCTGTTTCCAGTGTGGCCTTGAACTCACAGAGATCCAGACCGATCTCTGCCTCTGGAATGCTAGGATTAAAGGCGTGTGTGCCACTATTTTCTGGCCTCTATATCTAGTGGCTGTTCTGTTCTCTGACCCCAGATAAGTTTATTAGGGTGTACAATATTTTGAGGAACACAGTACCACCACAGACCAGTTCACTCTTCTTTATCCCTATTCTTCAGGCATGTTTCTCACAACTTTTGACTGAAAACAAAACAGGCCCCCATCTTACTGGACTGAGGAGGTGGTGCTGGTTCTTCAGGCACCTGCTCCTCCACCCAGCCTCGAGATCCGGCTGAGGAGGAACCACTGGAATTGTTGATAGCCTGCCTCAATGGGTCTTCGTTTCCTAACCAACAGCTCCAGCCTGTAGGAGCTTCGAAATGCCTGCTGGAAGCTGTGAGTGCCACTCTGCAGCCTCCTGCACATTCCCAGTGTTCACCAACGTTCTGGGCAAGACTAGCCCTTTAGTCTAATCCTTGTACAACCAGGAAAACCTTTGGTGATTTTTTTCTCCAACCAGAGACATTCTGCCTCAGTTAAGTCTGATCTGCAGCCTATCCTTAGCACATCCCAAAATAGATGGACTCTTCTGGAATTTTAGCTCATCTATCTAGCCCTCATTTCTTCCACAGCCTTTTGTGTGCTAGGATTACAGACAAGTTGCCACACCCACATCGTTTCAGGATATTTGATCACACTGTGAACCCTGAGATTTTGTTAATTAAGTAAAATCAACCTGGGGTAAAGAGGTGAACCAGCAACTAGTTGACAGGAAGTAGCCATGGGGAGTAAGAGGGAGTCGGGGAAACAGATAGAGAGATATAAGGATGTAGTAGGGAGGGAATTTCAGTTTGGCAGGCCTTTTTTGTTTGGGGATGGTGGAAGAGAAGCTCTCTTTTCTAGGATGTCGGCTAAGGAGGAACATCAGCTGGTTGCTCCTGTGCCTCTCTGAGCTAGCAGGTTTTCACCCCAGCATCTGTCCCGAGTCTTTATTGGTAAAATTATAAGATTGAGATTGAGTTTAAAAACAATACCACATGGCATTTACATGTGTTCTGGGAATCCAAACTGGTTCTCAGATTTGCACAAGTGCTTTGACCTACTCAACCATCTCCCCTGTCCTCAAAAATGTGAGCTTTGTAGTTTATCCATCTGCTTTTTTAAAAAAAATAACAGGTGGGTTGACTGACTATGATTTCCTATAGCATATCTAGTGTGCCAATCTCCTGTGAAATGTATTCTTTGAGTTACACCCTTGCAAGGCCAGTTTCCTTTACAAGATCTGGAGAATTCATTCCTTTAAGAAGAACATTTAGACAGGGTCTCCAGTAGCTCAGGCTGGCCATGATTGAACTAGAACTACCTATGTAGCAAGCGTGACCTTGAACTCCTGATCCTCATGCCTCTACAGAATTTATGCATGTGGTACAACACAGGCTATACCTTGCTTATTGAAGCTTTTAGTGGGTGCTAGCATTATCTAGTGCAGCTAGTAGCTACCATGTTCAACTTTCTTCTCCTCTGTCACAGGCCCCCATGCCTTTCTCTCATAAGGACACTTCTGATTGCAGTTAAAGCCACCCAAATAATCAGAACAATACCCTCATGTAAAATACTGCATTCAGCCACATCTACAAAATCCTCTCCCAGTTGGGTATAGAGGTTCATGCCTGTCATCCCAGCACTGGGGAGGCTGGTGGGTTGCGAGAGCTTGAGGCCAACCTAGGTTACACACTGAGTTCCAGGCCGGTTTAGGTTGCAAAGTAAAACCTTATCTAAAAAAAGAAAAAAAAAAAGTAAATGCATAGGTTTCAGGCTTGAAAAGCTGTTAGCAACTGGAGTCAGACATCCAGGATTTTGGATTAAAAACAAAAACAAAAAAGCCAACCTTTGACATGGAAAATAAAACACACAGAGAAAATTGCCCCAAACAAATCATTGACTGAATCATTTTAAGGCAATTGATCTTCAGTGTGTGTGTGTGTGTGTGTGTGTGTGTGTGTGTGTGTTCATGCATGTGTGAATGTCTATGCAAATAAAAGCTAGAGGAGTCTTCAATGTGATTCCTCAAGCACTGTCCACTTGTTGGGTTTTTTTTGTTGTTGTTGTTGTTTTTGGGTTGGTTTTTTTTTTGTTTGTTTTGTTTTTTTTTTGTTCTGTTTTGTTTTGTTTTTTTGAGACAGGGTTTCACTAGGTAGACCAGGCTGGCCTTGACCTCACAGACATCTGCCTGCTTCTGCCTCCCAGCTGCTGGGATTAAAGGAGTGCATGACCACACTAGCTTTGTTTTTTGTTTTAATATTTTATTTATTTTTGTGTTATGTGTTTGAGTGTTTGTCTGAATGTATGTCTGTGCACCACGTGTGTGCACTGTCCAAGGAGGCCAGAGCAAATGTCAGATCTCCAGGAAACTGGTACCATAGGTGGTTGTGAGCCGCCATGTGTGTGGCACCATCCTGGTTCTTCTGAAGGCCAGTGATCTTGTTTGTTTGTTTGTTTGTTTTTCGAGACAGGGTTTCTCTGTGTAGTTTTGGTGCCTGTCCTGGATATCGCTCTACAGACCAGGCTGGCCTCAAACTCACAGAGATCCGCCTGCCTCTGCCTCCCGAGTGCTGGGATTAAAGGCGTGCGCCACCACCACACGGCAAAGCAGGTGCTCTTAACCACTGCGCCATACTCCAGCCCTGTCTCTCTTTGACACAGGGTCTCCTACAGTTCTAGCAGGCCTGCAACTGATCTTCCTGCTTCACTTCCCAAGTGCTGTGATTGCTAGTGTGCACCACACCTGGTTCATGCAGCGCTAGGTTCATAGCCCAGGCCAAGGAACTGTCCAATGAGCTACTTCCCCAACCCTCAATAACGCTGTGTGGGAGTTCCTCTTCATCGCCTCTGTTGTGAGATATTTGTACACTGTGTGAAGATGTGTTGCTGTGATTGGTGTAATACAGAGCTGAATGGTCGATAGCCAGGCAGGAGAGGCTAGGCGGGATTTCTGGGGAGAGAGAGGAAGAGGAGGAGGAATCGAGGCACACGGGATTTGCCACGAAAGGAAGGGAGAACAGGATGTGCAGTACGGAGACGAGGTAACAAGCCACATGGCAAAACGTAGATTAAAAATATGGGTTAATTAAGAGATAAGAGCTAGCCGAAAACAAGCCAAACTTTCATGATTAATAATCAATATCCATGCCATTATTTGCCGGCTGGCTGTCCAACGAGAAAGTGCTATTACAGTCTTCAGTTGCTCATTTCTTTTGGAAGAAAGCTGCTTTCCCAGGCTTTTAGGAAGCGATGGCTCAAGGTAGGTTTCTAGCGTTTCAGTGACCACTGCCCTTGTCTCTCTGTAATATTTCAAAACTCATAACCAGTTCCTCACCAGTTCATCTCGGTCCGGTTCCCTCCTACCCAGATACCTTCACTTGGCTCTGCTGTCCTTGTTCTGGGTTTTTTTCGTCTTGCTCAGGGGCTCTGCCTCAGACAGGAACACCAGTCAGCCTAAGAGTTCCTGGACCAGAGGGCTGCAGAGAGCTCAGTAAGCAAAGGTGCCTGTCCAGCAAACCTGCCAGTCTGTGATGATCCCCAGCCTAGGTAAAAGGCCGGATGTTGTGGTGTGCATCCGGATTCCAGTGTGTGATGGATCCCCAGCCTAGGTAAAAGGCCGGATGCCGTGGTGTGCGCCTGGATTCCAGTCTGTGATGATCCCCAGCCTAGGTAAAAGGCCGGATGTTGTGGTGTGCATCCGGATTCCAGTCTGTGATGGATCCCCAGCTTAGGTACAAGGCCGGATGCGGTGGTGTGCGCCCGGATTCCAGTCTGTGGTGGATCCCCAGCTTAGGTACAAGGCCGGATGCAGTGGTGTGCGCCCGGATTCCAGTGTGCCTGTGTTGGTGTGGGAGGGGAAGGCAGGAAGGGCAAAGATAACTGACAACAGGTAACAACACAGGTCTCTGGATTAACTGGCCACGACGGCTCATGACTATAATCCCAGATCTTGAGGGGCTGAGGCAACAGGATTGCTGTGAGTTGGGGCCACAGTGAGTTACATAGTAAGTTTGAGGCTAGCCTGGGGTCAAGATAAAAAGAATACATGGGACCTAGACATAATGATATCTTGTCACGTTAATTTTGAAGTTTATTTTAAGTGTGTGTGTGTGTGTGTGTGTGTGTGTGTGCCCACAGAGGTGGTCTTGGAGCTGAGTTACACCTCTGTGTGAGCTGCCTGATGTGCTGCTGGGATCCAAACTTTGGGCCTCTGACACAGCTCTTAGTGGGTGTGCCGTCTCCCCAGCCTTTTTTAGAAAATGCTGTTTATGAGATTTGATTCTGCTACTCCAGCTCTGTTTTCATGATGAAGTTTGACGCAATGTTTAAAAATCTGTGTCGGGAGCTGGAGAGATGGCTTACGGATTAAGGGAGTGCGGAGCTCTTGCAGAGGACCCAGGTTCAGTTCCCAGCTCCCAGATGGCGGCTGTTGTTCCTGTACCTCCACCTCCAGAGGATTTCACACCCTCCTCTGCCTCCAAAGGCACCTGCACTCATGTGCATACCCACACACAAGCACACACACAGACACAGAAATGAAAATAAAATAAATCTCCTTAAAAATCTCTGTCCAGCCAGGCGGTGGTGGCGCACGCCTTTAATCCTAGCACTCGGGAGGCAGAGGCAGGTGGATCTTTGTGAGTTTGAGGCCAGCCTGGTCTACAGAGCGAGATCCAGGAAAAGGCGCAAATCTACACAGAGAAACCCTGTCTCAAAAAACAAAAAAACAAAAAAACAAACAAACAAACAAACAAAACTCTGTCCAGCAGGCAGGGAGCCTCAGTAGGTCAGAGTACCGATGACCTGAGTTTGGTTCCTGGACCCCACAAGGTGGCAGAAGAGTCCTAAGAGTTGTCCTCAGACCTCCACAGGCGCGCGCGTGTGTATACACACACACACACACACACACACACACACACACACACACACACACGTGTGATAAATAAGTAAATAACCCAGGCAGTCATCATTATCCCAGAAACCTGTAATTTATCTTTACAGTTTACAAATACATAATTACGTATGCCAAAGAAAATAAATTCACCCATTTGTGAACATTATTGTGGGTAAATTTCAAGTGAACAAAATTAATTTAAATTTTTATTTTTTCTATCTATCTATCTATCTATCTATCTATTTATCTATTTTTCAAGACAGGGTTTCTCTGTGTACCCCTGGCTGTCCTGGAACTTGCTCTGTAGACCAGGCTGGCCTCAAAGTCAAGTGCTGGGATTAAAGGCATGTGCCACCAGCACCCGGCTTAATTTAAATTTTAAACTTTTTATCGTTTGATCTATTTTGTGTAGTGTTCTGGGGGAAGGATTGCACACGTGACACCCTGTGGAGGCCTGCAGACAAACTTCAGGAGTCCGTTCTCTCCTTCCACCATGTGGGTCCCAGGAACCAAACTCAGGCGGCCAGGCTCAGTAGCAGACATCTTTTTTCGCTGAGCCATTTCACTGGCCCCAAAATTAATTAAAATGTTTAAAAGCAAAACATAACCTCTAGCCCAATATCCAGCGACAACTTGTCTTTTGTTTTTTTTTGTTTGTTTGCTTGCTTTTGACACATCCTCACTAAGAGCCCCGACTAAGCCTGGAACTCACTGCGTGGCTTGGGTTGGCCTTAACCTTGCAGCAATCCTCCTGCAGGGGCTGCGAGGACGTGTGTGTGTGTGTGTGTGTGTGTGTGTGTGTGTGTGTGTGTGTGTGTGTAGCACACCACCGGCTTCGTTCAAGGTGTTTAAAACCACCTTTTCCCTTTATTAGTGCTGTTTATGTCTCCATATTTCTTTATTTTAGTGAAGTGTTTTTACTTCGAAGATACAAGTCAGGCACTACAAATAAGTTTTCAGAATGAAAGCCGTTAGTGCCACAGCGAGGTGAACAGTAGCAGTCACGACTCGGTGTGAGACCTTCTACCCTCCCACTCAGTGCCAGACACAGGAAAGGTACTCTTTTTTACTAAAATAGCGCTTTATACATATTCCTCAGTAGACACATTTCAGGTAATGTCTCCATATCAATTATTTTTAATAGTTCCATCATACTCCATAGAATTAATACGTGTTGAGTGACTTTCCCTTTAAAAGTTATCTCACCTAGCCAGAGCATTTAGGCAAGAAAAAGAAGAAGAAGAAGAAGAAGAAGAAGAAGAAGAAGAAGAAGAAGAAGAAGCAAGGACACCCAAAGCAGAAATGTTTTCTATAGCAACCATGTCAGTGCACCCCCATAATCCCAGCATTTGAGAGGTGGGGGCAGGAGGACCAGCCATTGGAGGCTAGCCTCAGCCACATAGTAAGTTTTAGGCCAGCCTGGGCTACACGAGATAGTGTCAGAAAACAAAGGTGTTTTAAAATAACTTAATACCTAAGATAGAAAATCAGTCTAGCTGCCTATTGATGCAAAAATTAATGAAAGATAAATATATTGTTATTATTATATTGTAAACCATTACTCGATCATTTTAAAATAAAGTTCTGTCATTTGCTACAACATGGATGTGCCTAGAGAAGTCACAGAGAAAGAAAACTATGTTGTTAAGTGAACTAAGCCAGGCACAAAAGACAAATATCCCATCTTCTCACTCCTGTATAGAAGCTAAAAAGTTGATGTCATAGAAATAGAGAAGTTACCAGAAGCTGGGACGTGGGTGACAGGGAAGTGTTGGTTAATGGATACAGAATTCAAGCTGCTTGATGGTCCTGCACTATAGAGATAAATTCCATAGCATTTATGGTTCTGTAGTGATGCTTCCCCAGTCCTCGGAGGCTAGGTTCCAGAACATACAGTTTGCTGTCTTTCTCTTTGTAGTGTTGCTGTGATTTGCCTTTTGTGGCTGTTTCTGTCCCGTTGACAGCCAAAGCTAACTGTATGTCAACCAAACACCAGGGATTCCTAGAACTCCCTCATCCAAGCAGACCACCCTGGATTCCCGAGTCACATTTGTTCCTTCTTGTGACCGGCCCCTGAGAGCCTCTCCTTTCTTTGAATTTGCCCATTTAGGTGTCTCATTTATTTATTTATTTTTAAAGATTTATTTTTTTTATTATGTATGCAGCATTCTGTCTGCATGTACACCTGCAGGCCAGAAGAGGGCGCCAGATCTCATTACAGATGTTTGTGAGCCACCATGTAGTTGCTGGGAATTGAACTCAGGACCTCTGACAGAACACTCAGTGCTCTTAACCGCTGAGCCATCTCTCCAGCCCCTAGGTGTCTCATTTTAATGGAACCATGTCATATTTGTCCTTTTTTATACTTTTTAATTTTGTGTGTGTGTGTGTGCACGCGCGCGCGCGTGTTGGGGGCAGAGAAGAAAGGAAACGGAGGAATGGGAAGGAAAACAACGCAAAAGAGGCTAGCAAATATAAATATCAAATAAAAATATTAAAAAGGAGCGACAGCGGGGGGCTGGTGAGATAGCTCTGCAGGTGAGGACGTTGCTGCCAGGGCTTCATGGCTTGAGTTCAAGGCCCGGAACCCACCTGGTGAAGGAGGGCACCGACTTCCATGTGGTTGTAAACTCCACACATGCACCATGACACAAGTGTACACACATAGATGTGTGCACAAACACAATAAATGAATAAATGCAACAATATTAAAAAGAGTGACAATGAGTCACATGAGTGAAGACACTTAAGGCTCCAATTATTGCTTGGAGCTTCCTTTTGTGGCGTTCAAGAGAAGGAAGAATTTGGTTGCTAGGGAGCATAGCACAGGTGGTTACTTGATTATTTATTTTCTTAGATTCATTTATTTCATGAGTATTTTGCCTGCATGTATGTATGTGCACCACGTGCATGCCTGGAGCCCTTGGAGGTCAGAAGATACCAGACCCCCTGGAACTGGAGTTATATAGAGGGTCATGAGTTACCACAAAGGTGCTGGGAACTGAACTTGGGTCCTCTCTCAAGCCCCAGACACAGATGTTTTGATTGGCAGGCATGCGTGCTGTGCATGATGCATTTGAATTTTAATAATACACACACCCAATTATGCATAAGGATAAGATAGTAAACAAAGGTTTTTCCCTAGGAGTTCATTCAGAGGACAGTTGGCTTTACTGTACATATATTCTGAGGTGGGTTGAATGAGAAATGTCCCCCTCGTGTATTTGAACACTTGGTTCCAAGTTCCTGGCACTGTTTGGGGAGGTACTGGAACCTTCAGGAGGTGCAGCCTTGCTGGAAGAAGTACATCATTTGGGGAAGGCATTGAGAGTGTTGGCTCCATTCCACTTCCAGCTCCCCCTTCCTCCGCTTTCTGCAGGTGGTTGAAGATGTGATCTCTCCGCTTCTTGATCCCAAGCCTGCTGCCGCCGCCGCTTGTGCCATTATGGACTCTCTCTAGAACCACAATCGAAAATAAACTTCCTTCCATAAGTCGCATTAGGGCATGATGTTTCATCAGCAACAAAAGGGAACTAACATATACCCTAAACCAGTCTGGGCCCAATTCCCACCCTTATACTCACACATAACTACAGTACAGTTAAATAGACTCTGGGAAGGAGAACTTGGCCCCTTGTTCAGGTGTGTGTGTGTGTGTGCGCGTGTGTGCGTGCGTGCATGCAGTCCAATGTAGGAGAGGGCCCCAGGTTGCTAACAGGTTGTTCGTTGCATTGTTTGGAGAGGGTGTGTGCACAGTACATACAGGTAAGGTTCCTAGGTTTCCCGTGTATTGTTGTCCCAAGCCACAAGGAGCCTCAGGCTGCCACGTTATTCCTATACTTACCTGCTCCACCAGGTGGCGCTCGCCTGTGATCTCAGCACTCAGGAGGTAGAAGCAGGATAACCAGAAATTCAAAGCCAGCTCTGGTTACTAGTGAGCTTGAGGTCAGCCTTAGCTACATGAAACCCTGTCTTAAAAATCAAACAAACAGAAAAGGAGGAGGAGGAGGAGGAGGAGGAGGAGGAGGAGGAGGAGGAGGAGGAGGAGGAGGAGGAGCAGGAGGAGCAGGAGGAGCAGGAGCAGGAGGAGCAGGAGGAGCAGGAGGAGGAGGAGGAGAGAGGAGAGAGGAGAGAGGAGGGGGAGGAGGAGGAGGAGGAGAGGAGAAAAGGAAGAGAAGAGCAAGAGGAGAAGGAAGAGAAGAAAACGATGACCACAAAACACAGGAGTGGATGTGGTAGCACTTGCCTTCAATCCCAGCATTTGCAGAGAGAGAGGAAGGTGGATCTCTGGTCTGTGTAGAGTTTTCCAGGTCACCCAGAGGTACATTGTTACACGAATCCTAATTGGTCTCATAATAAAAACCCAGACCCAGATATTGGGGTATATGCTGAAAGACCAGAGGAAACTGGCCACAGCCACTTCTCACCTCGCCAAGTCCTCAGCCAATCCTGTCTCCATGAATCCTCAGACTGAATGCTCCTGAGTCCTCAGCCAAAAGGACTGAGTTCCTGTCTCCTCACGCTTTATATGCCTTTCTCAGCCCAGCCATTTCACTTCCTATCTCAACCTTCCTAGTGCTAAGATGAATGGTGTGTGTGTGTGTGTGTGTGTGTGTGTGTGTGTGCTTCCCAAACACTGGTAGCAAAGGCATGAGATCTCAAATGCTGGGATTAAAGATGTGTGCCACCACTGCCTGGCTGTTTCTTTTAGACTGGATTAATCTTGTGTAGTCTAGGGTGGCCTTGAACTCACAAAAATCCAGTCGGATCTCTACCTCTGCCTTCCAAGTGCTAGAATAAAAGGTGTGTGCCACCACTGCCTGACCTCTGTGGCTAACTCTGTGGCTGGCTCTGTCTTCTGATCTTTAGGCAAGCTTTATTTCTTAGATTACAAATATATCACCACAATACACAATGAGACCCTGTTTAAGAAAAAGACAGAAAGAGAACAAAAGGAGCTTTCCCTCTGAGATGTGTGTAACCCAGGAGTGAGGAGCTAGGTTGTTACCCAGACTCACATGGTCCCATGAAACTTCCAGAGTCAGTGGCTCAGTCCTGGGGCCTTGTCTCACCAACTCAAGAATAAATTTCACAGACAAGAAGAATGAGTTTAGTAAGGAATTGTTATTATAGAGAAAGCTTCAAGATTGATTGCAGAAAGCAGGGCTATGGGAAGCAGCTCTCTGGAGGGCCACAAGAGGGGAAACCACAGAGCTGCCTTGTAGGGGCTGTTGTGGGACTTACGGCAGGAACTGGAAAAGACTGGGGTCATTTCTACTGAGACTGGTTAATTCTCCAAACATCTTACAACTAAGCCATTGGCCAGCCCACATGTGTTGTGCCTGTCCCCTGACCCAACCAGGGGGATCAATCATGCACTGTTCACGTGCTCCTTGCTCAACTAAGGGACTGGGTGGGTGGTTGAAGCCTCACTCTGTCCGTCTCTGACTTCTGCTTTTGTTAGCATCCTGGCCGTTAGCTGATGGGTGTGGCTACTGACCTCATGGGTGCTGCTGACCTTGCTAGCTAGTTTCTCTATCATCTTGACACAGGTGGAGTCACTGAGACAAAGAAACCTCAATGGAGAAAATACCCCCCACCCCAAATTGGCCTGTGGGCATGGCTATGGTGAATCTTCTGGACCGATGGTTGATGTGGGAGGGCCCAGCTCACTGTGGGTGGTACTGCCCCTGAGCTGGTGGTCCTGGGTGCTATAAGAAAGCAGGCTGAGCAAGTTTGAGGAGCAAGTCAGTAAGCAGCCCTCCTCCATGGCCTCTGCATCAGTTCCTGCCTCTAGGTTCCTGCCCTGTTTAAGTTCCTGCTCATACTTCGCTTAACAGTGAAGTGTGGCCTGGACATGTAAGCTCAACTAAATCCTTTCATCCCTAAGCTGCTTTTGGTCATGGTCTTTTATCACGACAATAGAAACCCTAAGGCACTAGTCTTAGAACTTGGCAGGGGCTGGGCTATTAATTAGACCTCATTCTCTTTGTTCATACATTTACACGCTGCTAAGGGGTAGCTGCAGTTTTCTTTGGGTCCCCATATCTAGCTTCCTGTCTACCAGACCCTGTAATGGTTAGTTTCGATTGTCAACTTGACATATTCTTGGAAAGGGTCTCAGTGTGGGTCTGTCTGGAATTGTTGGCCCGTGGATATGCCTAGGAGAGACTCTCCTTAGTTAACAGAGGTGGGAAAACCCACTCTGAACGTGGGTGGTACTATGGAGAGCTGATAAAGTCCTGAGTGGGTGTGTATTGTTGACACAAACATGGACATGTCAAAGAGCCCAATCCTGCAAACACAGAGGAACAGCAAGGCTTTATTCACCCAGGTCAAGCTCAGGGAAATGGCAAGGCCCTTCTCTGCTCCGAGTGTGGACGTTGTCACTGAGTGCAGAAAGTGTCAGCCACAGCTTCCTCCTCTTGGATGCCATCCCATTAAGCTGTATATGACAAATCCACCTCACTCAACTGTACCAAATCCTGGGACCCTGATTAGGTGCGGAGAGGAAGTAAAGTAAGGAAAGACACACACAGAAAAGCTGAGATCAGGGTGTGTGTGTGTGTGTGTGTGTGTGTGTGTGTGTGTGTGTGTGTGCGCGTGCGCGCACTCCAATGCAACAATCTGGAACTGCAGCCATGTTTATTAAAATCAGCATGGGGGCGGAGGTTGGCTAGTTCCGGCAGGAGGTCTCTGTAGGTGAGCAGTCCCAGGCTGAGACCATCCAGAAAGGCCACTACAGTCGCAGTTTTTGCACACACTGTTCAATCCTGGAACTTGGACCCCCCCCCCCCAACCACCACCACATAGACGGTATTGCCATCTGTCTGAGGCTCACCGGGGGAAGGCTTTGCCACTCCCATGGGGCTGAAGCTTTGGAGTCTTTGGCATGGTCACGCCTGTGTCAGCAATACATGTTCACTCAGGACTCCATTTACCCAGGGATCCCTACACAGCTGTGCTGACAAGTTTTATGTCAACTTGGCCCAAGCTATCATTACTTGAAAGGAGGGAACCTCACCTGAGAAAATGCTTCCATAAGCTGTAGGGCATTTTCTTAATTAGTGATTGATGTGGAAGGGCCCAGCCCATTGTGGGTGGTGCTATCCCTGGGCTGGTGGTCCAGGGTTCTCTAAGAAAGCAGGCTGAACAAGCCATGGGGATCAAGGTAGTACTCCAGGGCCTCTGCATCAGCTCCTACCTCAGGTTCCCGTCCTCCTGAGTTCCTGTCCTGACTTCCTTCAGTGGTGGACTACAGTGTGGAAGTGTAAGCCAGATAAACCCTTTCCTCCCCAGCTTGCTCTTGGTCATGGTGTTTCATCACAGCACTAGAAGCCCTAATGCGGACAACAGCTGTCTGTAGTAAACGTACTGAGGTTCCGGACTGCCTCTGTGTCTCCATCAGAGTTCAGGGCCCACCCAGTCCCAGCTTTTCTGCATTCATGTGAAGGCAGGCACTATTTCTTCGGCTTGGGTCTTGGGACTGTGTAAGAGTGGAGCAGGGGAGCCGAACACTCCACACACACACACACACACACACACACACACACACACACACACTCATTTCCGTCTGCTCCTGACGGTGTGATGTGACCAGCTGTCTCAATTCTCGGCCGCCTTGACTTCCTCGCGGACTGGAGCTAAAGCAGACCCTTCACACCTAAGTCGCTTTTTGTCCATGTGTTTTATCACAGCAGCAGGAAGAAGCCAGGGCAGGCTGTCTGGAGGGGGCCAACCCTGGGACAGGGGGAAGCCTGCTGGAAGCTGTCCTTACCACAGTCCAGATGCTTAGAGAGCAGCGTTAGAGGCAAGTCCCGGTGACAGGACAGCAGCACTTTGTGTAAGTTCAAGGACGGACTCACGGGAACCCTATCCAGCCTTGTGTATCAGCTTAGTTATCACACACTCAGCTGCGGCCCCTTCAATTTCCACCCCCAGTGTTCATGATTTTACCACTTTCCCCTTACCGGTTTTTATAATGTCTGCTCTCAATACACGAATATCTTAGGAGCCCATAAAGCCCCTGGTGTTTGGGGAGGGGGTCTGATTTTTGAGGCAGATTCTCACTAGGTCTCATTGTGTAGCCCAAGCTGGCCTTGAACTCATGGTGATCCTCCTGCCTCAGTGCTGGGAATAACAAAAGTGAAACACCACACCTAGCTTCAAAATCATGCGTTATTTTAAAATTAATTTATGTATGTGTATGTCTGCGTGTTTGCACACGTGCATTTAGATAACCCCAGGATGGAAGAGGGGAATAGAGAGCTGGAGTTACAGGTGACTGTGAGCTGACCAATGCGAGTGCTGGGGTTCGAATTCTGGGCCTCTGGGAAAGCCACAAGCACGTTTAACTGCCCCCAAAGCCGTGTCAGAATCGAGTTTTAATAGGTGCAGGCTTAAGAGCTTTAGAAGCCTTCGGTCGGCCCGAAACATTTTTCCTGGGGCCCTGCCTCGGAATTTCAAGCCCCATCCTGCAAACCGTCTTTGTTGTGAACTGAGTCTTAATTCTGTCACCCTTTGCCATCTGCGGAGAGGGACGACGGCTTTGAAGGAGACAGTCTGAGGATGTGTGCCCCTGAGACCTCAGCGAAGACGCTAGCTTCATTTGAAGAAGGTCCAAAGGCGACAGGCTGCTGCTAGCCCCTGCTGGGAGGGAGGTAGAGCCACAAAGACGGGGTCTCCCGGCCGGGCACATGCGGAGTGGAGCAAGACAGAGCTGATTACAGCAGCAGATTCTGAAGAGAAGCCCTTGGTAGAGCAACCGCTTGCCAGGTGTTCAGGAAGGAACCACTCAGGGGAATGTCGTCTGCCAGGGCCGGGAAGACAGGGCAGCCGGGTCTCTAGCCCGAGAGGAGGAGGAAGGACAGTGCTTCCAGAGCTGATGGGTTTGTGTTGCGATTTTCTGTGCATGCTCAGTGGTTAAGAGCACTGGCTGCTCTTCCAGAGGACCTGGGTTTGATTCTCAGCTTCTGCATGGCACCTCACAACTGTCTATAACTCCAGTTCCAGGGGATCTGACACCCTTTTCTGCCTCCAAGGGCACTAGCACACGTGTGGTACACAGGCACACATGCAGGCAAGACACCCATGTGCATAAAATTAAATAAATCTAAAAAAATTTCTATCCAGGAATGTAAGTCATTTCTGTTTTGTTGTTTGTTTGTTTGATTGATTGATGATTGATTTTGGTTTTTGAGACAGGGTCTCACTATGTAGCCCTGGCTGTCATGGACCTCACTGTGTAGACCAGGCTGGCCTCTGCTTCTCAAGTGCTGGGATTGAAGGTGTGCACCACCACCATACCCACCTCATTTCTGTTTATTTGCTTATTTATTTGTTACAAGCTGAGGATTGATGCAGGGCCTAAGACATGCTAGGCAAGCACCCTATTATTCAACTATATACCCCAGTCCACATAAGTAACTTATTATTATTATTATTATTATTATTATTATTATTATTATTATTATTTTGGTTTTTTTGAGGCAGAGTTTCTCTGTAGCTTTGGAGCCTGTCCTGGATCTCATTCTGTAGACCAGGCTGGCCTCGAACTCACAGAGATCTGCCTGCCTCTGCCTCCCGAGTGCTGGGATTACAGGTGTGCGCCACCGCCCGGCAAGTAACTTATTTTTAAAAAACGTTTAATTCATTATTATTAGTGTGTGTGTGCATTTGTTTGTGTGTGCATGTGTGTGTGTGCACGCATACGAGCACGCACACATGCACATATGAATGCACACATACCATGGGAGGTGAGAGGACAATTTTGTACAGTTGGTTTTCTGATTCCGTCTCCATGTGGTGTGCTAGGTAGCTAGTTTTATGTCAATTTGACATAAGCTAGAGTCATCAGAGATAACCCTTGCCTCAATAGGCTGTAGGCAAGTCTGTGGGGCATTTTCTTAATGATTGATGGGGGAGAGCCCAGCCCATTGTGGGTGGCTCCATCCCTGGGCTGGTGGTCCTGGGTTCTATAAGAAAGCAAGCTGAGCAAGCCATGAGGAGCAAGCCAGTAAGCAGCACCCACCATGGCCTCTGCATTAGCTCCTGCCTCCAGGTTCCTGTCCTGTTTTGAGTTCCTGCCCTGACTTCCTTAAGTGACAGATTATGATGTGGAAGTGTAAGCCAAATAAACCCTTTCCTCCTCAACATGCTTTTGGTCATGGTGTTTTGTCACAGCAACAGAAACCTGACTAAGACACATGAGTTTTGGGGACTGAACTTGGTCTTCAGGCTTGTGATGGAAGTCGAAGTACTTTAAACCACAGAACCATCTCACCAATCCCCATGTGTGAGTCTTTTCTTTTTTCTTTTTTCTGGTTCTTCATGACAGGGTTTCTCTGTAGCCTTGGCTGTCCTGGAACTCTCTTTGTAAAGCAGGCTGGTCTCGAATTCTCAGAGACCTGCCTGCCTCTGCCTCCTGAGTGCTGGGATTAAAGGTATGTGCCACCATGCACAGCTCTCTCGCTCTCTCAAACTTGAAAAACTACTTGAATTTATTTATAATGCTTTTTAAAACACTATTTTACTAACTCCCTGAGAATTTCCTACAATGTACTTTGAACACATTCACCATCCCCCCAACCTCCTTCCTGTCCTCCATGCTTTTCCTTCCTGTCCCTTCCCACCCAATTTCAGACTTCTTTTCCTTTCCTTTTCCCATCAATCCCAGTTTGTGTTGTTCACCCAGTCCTCGGGGAGGGGCCTGCTCTGGCACGTGGTCCACTTACTAGGGGCCATATCATCAAAGAGACTGACTCCTTCCAACAGCAGCATCAAACCCAACAGCTCCGCAGCTAGAGGTGAGGTTTCACGTCCGCCTTTCCCTCTGTGCTGGGATTTTGTCTGGCTGGAGCTTGTGTGGGCCCTTATGAAAGCTGTCACAATCTCTGTGAGTTCATACATACAATCGCCCTGCGATGTCTGGAAAATGCTGTTTCTATGGTGTGACTGATCACCTCTGGCTCTTACAATCTTTCATCCTTCTCTTCCTCCAAAGTCCCTGAGCCTTGGGGAGGAAGGGTGTGATAGGCATGTCCCATTTAGAGCTGATCACTCCAGTCTCTTATTCTCTACCATAGACCAGTTAATGGAGGGTGGGGATCTCTGTTTATTAAACATAGCAATTGTCACAAGCTATTGTGGACCATGATGCAATTATAGTTTATAGCAATTGGTAATTCAGATACCAACCCACCAGACGAATGGTTCTCTGATGGAGGAACCCCATCGGGCCAGGCCTGCAGGGCCATGGGTCTGAAAAACTGGTTGTTTACATCTGTGATTTCACTTGTACAAGAACAGCTATGATATCCCCCTATTACCATGCATTTTCATGTAATGTGTACATTATAATCTCATGATTACCTCAATCTTATCCACACATATTTGTGGATGGTAACTGTATAATTTTAATGAATAGAAACATACTAAAATATGCTTCATGACAAGATCTATTATTCCATGTGACTGTTAGACATTTAGAGGTCTGTTTTTCATCCTTGGCTTACGGACAGGGCAAACTGGCCAAACAAAGTGTCCTTGGGATAGATTACAGGCAGAACTTGCACAGATTTTATTCATGAGTGAAGTTGCAGATGTTTGGACTTATTGGATCAAAGCCCTTCAGAAGATTTATGGTGAGCTAGAGCAGGTGTTTGTCCGTGTTTTATCTCAGTCCTTCCAGAGAGCAATAGCACATGTGTTGCCCTAAGATTCCTCCACCTGCACCTCCCCACTCTAATTCAAAAAGCAATTAACACTTTGCATATACTTCTACACCCATTTTTAATGCAAGATTTTAGGCTCAGTAGACCAACTGTTTATATTATTAATCACATAAAATAGCACACAAATTCTTTGCCTCTTCCTTAGATCTCTCATTGGTTTAGTTTCTTCCCTTGTACCCTTGTAGCTATCCCTTTAAGAGATGAGCCAAAAGCCGGGCGGTGGTGGCGCACGCCTTTAATCCCAGCACTCGGGAGGCAGAGCCAGGCGGATCTCTGTGAGTTCGAGGCCAGCCTGGGCTACCAAGTGAGTCCCAGGAAAGGTGCAAAGCTACACAGAGAAACCCTGTCTCGAAAAACCAAAAAAAAAAAAAAAAAAAAACCAAACAAACAAGAGATGAGCCAAAACTTTTACAACCTGCAGCTGTGGTTAGTCACCAATTAAGTTGACCAAGTCTTTGCCAAGTGTGACTCTTATCGTATCTACAAAGAATGCTTGTCCCTGAGAGTTTGCCTTGTAGTTTTTTGTTTTGTTTTGTTTTTTTATTACTAACAAGTTGTTAATGAATTGATTTATAGATGCTTAGGAATTTGTAACAGGGAGAAGAAACTAAGAGAAACAAAGAGCAGAAAAATAAAGAGACACAGAATGAAGAGCATTTGCCCATGTGTGTGAAATTATTATAGAAATCTTTTCCGTCTTCACTCCTGGGAAGCATTCTCTGAAGTTACCTTGGGGAGTGGCTCTGAGGGTTGAATGCTAAACATACTTTACTCACAGAACATGGAGAAATCAGCGGTTACTGACCTGGAAGCTTCACCTGGAAAGCTTTTATGGTGTTGGAAGGTGCTATACATGTTGCCAGAGAACAGTAATCCTTACCTCGTCCAGATGTGAACCTTGCACATTGTAACTGGCCTGACAATATACACCCACTGGTGCTATAGTGGCACAGATGTTATGGGAGTAATCCATCACTTTCCAATCGTCTCTAAGCTCTTATCCATAAGATAGAACCCATACCTGGCACTGTTAAAGGAGCCAAGAACCCAAGGCTAGATCAGTCATAGGCTCTAGGAGAAACAACCACAGGATGAGTTCAGGGACCCACTGGACTACTGATAGATGGACTTCAGTCAAAGCTGCATGAATCACCTGACCTCTGTAAGCCCCTCCTCTTGTTTCTATTTAAGTTGCTCTATTTACCAATAAAGACGTGGGAGTCAGATGTTGGTTGGGGTGATAACCTGCTAGATCAGCCAAGAAGCAACCAGTTGACCTTCCTTTTTGTCCAGAGACCCAGCAAGAGTGTGTCTCTCCACCTTCCCCTCACCAAAAAAAATGACCACAAATCTCTAGCCCCCCCCCCCCCTATTCCTTTCTGTGCATCTCTGTCCATAGTCCCAGATCATCCATCTTCTCTGTGGCTAATTCTTGTCAACTGGTTGCTGGTTCTGTTCCCTGATCCAAGGTTAATTTTACTAACACAGTCTTGGAGTTTCACAGTGCGATCAAATATCCCACAACACCCCCCTTTAACTAGAGGGTCACAATATTTCTTGAAGACTCTCAGCATCAACCAATATCCAATAGATCCCCGAAAATTCTGATTGTCCCCTTTCCCCCAGTGTACAGTTACCCTTGTAAAAGGTCGTAAGTTCCTCTGAGGGAAGGACTGGAAAAACGCTAACAGTAAAACTATTAGGTATTTTATCAAGGTCCTTCCTCAGGGAAACCTGGCCATTTCTTCATTCAAGGGGTTGGTTCTGGGTCTGCAATTTGCTCAAATCTGGCAAATGATCCACAGCCAAGATTCCCCTTTACCATGATCCAGTGCAACCTTTCTGTCATTTGTTTGAAAATCTTCCACTTATACAGATCAAATAAAAATGCAGTAAGTGCCAGGCAGTGGTGGCACATGCCTTTAATCCCAGCACTAGGGAGGCAGAGCCAGGTGGATGGATCTCTGTGAGTTCGAGGCCAGCCTGGTCTACAGAGCAAGATCCAGGACAGGCACCAAAACTACACAGAGAAACCCTGTCTCAAAAAACAAACAAACAAACAAACAAAACACAAAAAAATCTGTTTCATACCTGGAAAGACAATGATTGATTATCCAGTACCAAAGATCCATACAAGTCACGCCACCATAAAAATCACTTTATCTGGGCTGACCATTACAGGTTAGGCCATTATGATCATTGCTTCGTCTATGCAGTAGACAAACGTCACGATAACCACCATCACTCTGCCTTTGGTGATCCAGTGATGCCACCTGGCCCCTGCCTCTTTGGGGTCCAGTTAAACCCACTGAATTTAATTCACCCAGCTGGGCGCAGCATCTCCAGCCCTAAGGTCTCACACAAGGAAAAGAGTGACAACAAAGCTCTTCGATGTGCTGGTGCCTCTCACAGTTTGGCATCTTACAGGACTAATGAAGGGCGTGTCTTCTGGGCCTTCCCACTGTGGAGGATTAGATTTAACACAACATACTCACTCTAGCATTGCGGTTTCCCTGAGCCTTAAAATCCCTTCATCAACACCAAATCAAGGGATGTCAGGCAACTCCAACTCCTTTCAGTAGGCCATCTTCTGACAAATGCTTCAAACTTTTGACACCTTTAACTCTGCAAACTTCCATAGTAAACCCAAAATCTCCATTCAGTGGGCCCAAATCAATAAATTCAGTCTGATCCAGCTCAATGTTCCTTCCACCGTTATCCCACTCTTAAAATCCATCCCCACACATATCCCCCAGACTTCTTGAATGAATTAGCAAACTCATTAAGCCCTTTAGTAGTACACTTTACCTCCTCATGGACTGCTCTTTCTGTCTGCCCTCTAGGAACCTGCTTAGCCTTAAGTCTAATTATATGTCTAGAAGCAACTCTTGGTGGGTCCTGAGACATCAGTATTGTCTTGCCCAGCATCTCCTTCCCAGAAAATCACTGCTTATTTAGCAGACAATGAAGGTTTAATTTCCTCCGTCAAAGGTGAAAAGGGCAACATTTCAGGGGGTGAGGGGTGAGTATGTCTTCTACTGAGGGTAGAGAAACTACTTCCTCAGGTAAGATAAACCCTTGGGAATCTGAGGGTCCAAGGTTCTCAGCTTCAATAGGATCTTCCCACATATCTCCATCCCAAGTTACAGGATCCCATTCTTTACCAATTAATGCCCTTATTTCAACCACCAACACCCTCTGAGACTGGGACTTGAATTTTTGCTGTGATTCAGTCAACCTTATAATGAGGACTTCAGTTTGATTTTCTGTGGCTGCTGGAGAGAAGATGCTCTCCTAGGCACACTTAGTATGGCCGGGCCTTTAATCCCAGCACTCGGGAGGCAGAGCCAGGGGATCTTTGTGAGTTCGAGGCCAGCCTGGTCTACAGAGCGAGATCCAGGAAAGGTGCAAAGCTACACAGAGAAATCCTGTCTTGAAAAACCAAAACAAAAAACAAACAAACAAATAAACCAAAAAAAAAAACCTTTTGTGGTGGTTTAAATGAAAATGGCCCCATTGACTCATAGGGAGTGGCATTATTGGAGGATTGGCCTTGTTGGAGAAAGTCTGTCACACTGGGGGGGGGGGGGCGAGGTCTTTGAGGTTTTAGGTGCTCAAGCCAGGCCCAGTAACCCTATCTCTTTGCTGATCCAGATGTAGAACTATCAGCTACTTCTCCAGTACCATGTCTGCCTGCATGCTGCCATGCTTCCCATACAAACAGACAGAAGTTGGTACCAGGGACTGGGGTATTGCTTCAATAGGCCTGACCATGCTTTTGTTTGGAGGAATGTGGACTTTGGGCCTTTGGGTTAGGAAAGCAGCTGAACGCTTTAATTGGGGCTTAATGGGCCATCCTATTAGAAGCATGGAGGACAGTGGTGCTGTGTGATTTGATGAATTGTGGGGGCTTAGCTAAAGAGGTTTCAGAGGAGAAAAATATTAATATGCAGCCTAGAGACTGTTTTTGTAATATTTTAGTGAAGAATGTGACTGTTTTCTGCTCTTTTCCAAAAAAAACTGGCTGAGGCTAAATTGAGGAGTTATGGATTAACAGCTTTGGCAGAGGAAATTTCAGACAGCCTAGTATTGATTGTCTTGCTTGGGTATTAGTGGCCACACTTATGCAGATTTTATAATGAAAAGGAGCAAGCTGACCAAGGTAAAACACAAATGTACAGTTTGAGGAGAAAAGGGGCACCAGGAAGTGTGAGCAGATTAAAGAAAAGCCTGATGCTAAGTGGAATAAAGGGACAGCCAAGCTTAGGCAGTGAAGGAAACCATTGAAAACAGAAATCTGGTGAAGATGTGATTGAGCGAGGGGGCCGTGTTCTAGCCCCAGCAAGCAGCAGGACTTGGCAGCCTTGGCCATGTGGTTGTGGCTTTAGGGTCAAGGATAGAAGAAAGGGGCTGTGGAATCTCCCTCTGCGACTAAGGAAAGCTGCTGAGGCCAGGCATGTGTCAGGGGTGTCTCTGAATGGAGGCCTAGAGAGGCCATTGTGTGAAGCTGTGAAGGTGAAGCCTGGATTGCCTCAGAGGCCCCAAGATGTTAGAGATGCCAGAGTCATGGGATACCTGCCGAGGAGAGCTGCTAACAGGAAGTGGAACCAGCCCAAGAGAAAGAAGTGTGTTGCAGTCAACAAAGCTGAAAGGAGTTGGAGATCTGAAGAGCATTTTGACATCAGACATGGAGATGCAGTTTGGATTTGCCCAGCTGGTTTTCAGTCTTGCTTTGGTCCAGTGGTTTCTCACTATGCTTCCTTTTGGATCAGTAATGTATATACCATACCTTGTATATTAGAAATATGTAGGGGGTTTTTTATTTTGAATTTACAGCGGTTACAGTTAAGAGATTTTTATGCGTCTTGGAGGAAACTGGACTTTTTTTTTTGAGACAGGGTTTCTCTGTGTAGCCCTGGTTGTCCCGGAACTCACTCTGTAGACTAGGCTGGCTTTGAACTCAGAGAGTCCTCCCAAGTGCCTGAATTAAAGGCTTGCACCACCACTGCCTGGCTCTTTCTTTTTCAATTTATTCAGAGATGTTAGGAGCAACCAATCAGCAACATCACTTTCCTTATTTTTCCACAATTGTCAAAAGTTTTATTTACGGTGTTACCCAATTCGTTGCCTCTCACAGTTAGTGAATCAGGATAATCAAAAGCATTTGTCTCTTTAACTTTGTAAAATAGTTCGCACCATAAGCATTCGGTGTTCACACCATAGGCATTCAGTTCACACTGTAGGTATTCAGGACTCACATGATAGACATTCAGTGTTCACACCATAGGCATTCGGTGTTCACACCATAGGCATTCAGTTCACACCGTAGGCATTCAGGACTCTCCAAGCTTCTAGGAAAGACTTTAATAACTGGAGTGGCTTCAGAAGCAGAAGTTGAAAATTGGACATCCTATTCCAGACACTTAAAAAATTCATCCTTATATTTCGGCCGGGCGGTGGTGGCGCACGCCTTTAATCCCAGCACTCGGGAGGCAGAGCCAGGCGGATCTCTGTGAGTTCGAGGCCAGCCTGGGCTACCAAGTGAGTTCCAGGAAAGGCGCAAAGCTACACAGAGAAACCCTGTCTCGAAAAACCAAAAAAAAAAAAAAATTCATCCTTATATTTCTGTTGTTCTAGAACCACTTCTGATGCCAAAATTTGTATTCGTCAGTCAGGGTTCTCTAGAGGAACAGAACTTATAGAATGAGTGTGTGTGTGTGTGTGTGTGTGCGCGCGTGTGCGTGTGCGTGTGCGTGTGCGTGTGTGTGTGTGTGTGTGTGTGTGTGTGTGTATATAAAGGGGATTTATTAGATTATTTTTCAGGCTGTGGTCCAGCTAGTCCAACAGTGGCTATCTACCAATGGAAGGCCCAAGAATCCAGTAGTTATTCAGTTCATGAGGCTAGATGTCTCTGCTTGGTTCAGTTAATTCCAAATATAGTAAAACTGACAACCAAGAATTGCCCTACAGTCAGATTCTATTCAGCTCTGCCCACAGACACTTAGGCATTTAATGAATGTTCTTCTGGACTGTAGTACAAAACGGATTTGCCTTGGGTTTATGTAATCTCTCCCCCTACTTTGAGGCTAAAGACACGCAAAAGTAAGATATTCTCAGAAAATACAATGCATCATGCAGCTGCTGGGTTCACAATGCCCATTCTGAACCCCCTCAGTCTCCAGCTATCAACCCTTTCCCATCTTTCTACCTTACCTAAGGTTTAAAGGAGCTTGAAACCTCAACTCAATTAAGATGATCTTTATAAACAATGGGATGCTGTGTTCTTGGCTTGCTGGCTTTCCAAATTCTTTTCTTTAAAAAAAAAAAAAGATTTACTTTTATACTCTGTGTGTGTGTGTGTGTGTGTGTGTGTGTGTGTGAGAGAGAGAGAGAGAGAGAGAGAGAGAGAGAGAGAGAGAGAGAGAGAGAGAGAATGTGGTAGTTTGAATGTAGTTGGCCCCATAAGCTCATAGGGAGTGCTACTATTAGGAGGCGTGGCTTTGTTGGACTAGGTATGGCCTTGTTGGAGGAATGTGTCACTGTGGGGGTGGGCTTTGAGGTCTCATGTAGGCCTGAGCCACACGCACTACTTCAGTCCACTTCCTGTTGCCTGGTGCCAAGATGTAGGACACTTGGCTACTTCTCCATCACCATGTCTGCCTGCAAACAGCCGTGTTCCACCATGATGATAGCGGACTGAATCTCTGAACTGTAAGTGAGCCCCAATTAAATGTTTTCCTTTATAAGATTTGCCGTGGTTATGGTGTTTCTTCACAGCAACGGAGACCCTAACTAAGACAGTGTGCATCTGTGTATGCATATGCATGTGTGTGGATGCCCAGAGAGGCCAGAAGAGGGTGTGTGGTCCCCCGAAGCTGCAGTTATAGGCAACTGTGAGCTGTCTAATCGGGGTGCAGACACCCAAACTCTGGTTCAGTGGAAGAGCAGGGAGTGCTCTTAACCTCTGGGCCATCTCTGCAGCCCACTCCCCCTCCCAAGCTTGCTTTGTTTTAAACATTTTTTAATTCTATGTGTATTTTGCATATAGTATGTCTGTCACCATGTGTGACCAGTACATAGAAAAGCCAGAAGAGTGTGCTGGATCCCCTGGAATTAGAGTTACAGACAGTTGTTAGTTGCCATGTGTGTGCTGAGAATCAAACCCTTGTCTTCTGGAAGAGCAGCCAGGGCTCTTGAGCACGGAGCCATCGCTCCAGCCCTGCCCAAGCTTTCTCAATAGGAGCAATGGCCTTCCTGAAACAGGCATAGTTAAAATATTCCATTTACCCCAGGACTTCTGCTGCCACTCACAGAACCACTTTAGTGCTCTGAAGAGTGGGCCCAGGAGGACACAAGTTCTCCCGTGACCATGGGGCCCACCTAGCCCCATCTGAGTACCTCACCTGCTAAGAAGCCAGTGCCCGGAGGGAAACAAGCTGTTTACACATTGATTCTGACCCCTGTGTTCTGCCAACACCACACCTTCAAGTGTTCTTGAAATTCAGAAATAGACTTTGGAAGGGTTGGAGAAACTCCATGCCAACCACGACACAGGAACCTATCTGGGTTTGATATCAGATTTCCCCCTAATGCCTCCTGAATCAAACAAATACAAGCTGAGATTGGCGATGAGAGGACTTCCTGCCAAGGGTGTGCGTGCTTGTGGCTAGAGAGACGGCTTGGCGCTGAAGAGCACTTGTTGCTCTTGCAGAGGATGGGAATTCAATTCCCAGCACCCACATGGTAACTCACAACCATGTGTGGCCCCAGTTCCAGGGGATCCAACCTGCACGCAGGCAAAATGTTCATACACAGGAAGTAAAATAATAACTCTCAAAAAATCATATGTACGCCCTAAAGTCAGATTAGATTACAGTCTGGTTTTATTCCTCTAGGGAGTTACTGATGCTTGGGCAAGTTTAGGTTCATAACCATATTTGTGAGACTCGAACTGAACAGCAAACTAAATAATTCATCATGTAATTCACCAGATCGAGGGGGAACCTATGCTTGACACTGCCTGGAGAGCCAGGAACCAGAGGCTGGACAGCCCAGAGACCTAGGATAGAACCAAACATGACTAGCAAAAAAAAAAAAAAAAAAAAAAAAGTCAATGAAATGATTCCTAATGATATCCTGCAATACTCATAGACTTGGGCCTAACATAATCGTCACCAGAGACTTCGTGCAGCAACAGATAGGAGCAGATATAGAGACCCACAGCCAAACACTAGGCGGAGCTCAGAGAATCCTGCTGAAGGCGGGGAGGAAGGATTGAGGGGTCAGAGGGGTCAAGGACACCAGGAGAACAGGACCCACTGAATCAACTAAGCAGGGCTCACAGGGGCTCACAGAGACTGAAGTGACCATCAGGGGCCCTGTATGGGTCTGAGCTAGGTCCTCTGAATATGTGTTATGGTTGTGTAGCTTGGTGTTCTTGTGGGACTCTTAAGAGTGGGAGTGGGAGGCGTCTCTGACTCTTGCCTGCTTTTGGAATCCTTCTCTTCCTACTGGGCTGCCTCATCCAGCCTTGGTATGAGGGGATGTGCCTAGTCTTATTGGAACTTGTTATGCCATGTTAGGTTGATATCCCTCGGAGACCTGCTCTTTTCTGAAGGGAAACAGGGGAGGAGTGGGTCTGGGGGAGAGGGGAAGTTGGGGGAAGGGACTGGGAGGAGGGGAGGAACTGCAGTCAGGATGTAATATATGAGGGAAGAATAAATAAATAAATAAATAAATACATAAATACATAAATACATAAATACATAAATACATAAATACATAAATAAATAAATAAATAAATAAATAAATAAATAAATAAATAAATAAATAAATAAATAAATAAATAAAACAAATTGAGAGAGAGAGATTGCTGCCAGTGGTGGCCCATGACTTTAATCCTAGCTGGGGAGTCAGAAGCAGATCTCTGTAAGTTCGAGGCCAGCCTAGTCTACAGAGTGAGTTCCAGAACAGCCAGGGCTATACAGAGAAACCCTGTCTCAAAACAACAAAGAGAGAGAGAGAGAGAGAGAGAGAGAGAGAGAGAGAGAGAGAGAGAGAGAACAGATTATATAATTATTTCAATGGAAGCAGAAATAGAGTGTAATAACATTGACCAACCATTTGTGAGCAGATTACTTTAAAAATTAATGCATTAGGAGGCCGGAGAGGTGGCTCATTGGCTTAGAGCACACGTTGCTCTTGCAGAGGACATGGGTTTGGTTCCCAGCACTCATGTGATCACAACCATGTGTGACTCCAGTTCAGGAGCTGTGATCTGACGCCCCCTGCTGTGGGACATTTGTACACTGTGTGAAAATGTCTCGATGTGATTGGTGTAATAAAAAGGTGACCGGTCAATAGCTAGGCAGAGGTATAGGCAGGACTTCCAGGCAGAAAGGAAGGAGGAGATGAATCTAGGTGTACAAATGAGGCCATGGGGACACAGAGAGGGAACAGGAGGTGCAAGATGGGAAGAGAGGTAATGCCACGTGATAGAATGTAGATTAATATAAATGGGTTGATTTAAGTTATGAGAGCTAGTTAGGAACAAGCCTAAGCTATAGGCTGAGATTTCATAATTAATAAGAAGTCTCCATGTCATTATTTGGGAGCTGGCTCGTGGGACAGAAAAAGATTCGCTACAGCTCCCTTCTGGCCTTCCTGAGCACCAAGGACACAAGTGATACGCAAACATTCACGCAGGCAAAACACTCATATACATAAAATAAAAATAAGTCTTAAAACTGTTTTAATTAGTAGAACACATGCTTAGCATGGGCAAAGCCTGGGGTTCAAGCTGAGAACCCCCCCAAAAATATGCTTAGGTAATATGACTGCATACATACATTAAAACTAATGAAATAGTCAGGCATGGTGGCACATGCCTTTAATCCCAGCACTAGGGAGGCAAAGGAAGGTGGATCTCTGTGAGTTCGAGGCCAGCCTGGTCTAGGGCAACCAGATTGGTGTAATAAAAAGGTGACCGGTCATAATAGAGAGACCCTATGTCAAAAAAAAAAAAAAAAGACTAATGAAATATAGAATTCTATTCAGAAAAACATAAAATACCAAGGAATAAAATTACTATGAGAAGTGAGTACTTAAGCCTGTGTTAAAATAAAAGGAACCACAACTCTAGACTAGAAAACATCTTAAAACTATTGTCAGAAATTAAAACATTTGGCAAAACCAACTTTAGAAGAAGTGGACAGGAAGATGGCTCAGAATATAAAAGTGCTAGCCACCAAGGTGATCCCAGAATCCACCTAGGGAAAGAAGAGAACCACTCCCCACAAGCTGTCTTCCGTCTTACACACGTGTACACACACACACTGGAGCAGCGTGGACATATGCACTCTTGTGCACACACTAGGTAGGCAGATGTTACTCTAGGAGGTGCTACAGGGAAATACAGTTTTTAAATTATTCATATATATATGAGACTTTCATGTCCAGTTCTACTTCTTCTTCTTCTTCTTTTTTTTAAAATAACCTGTTGAGTCCAATTAGTGCAGCCTCCATGCACATGGGCAACCTATCAGTTTCCCACTGCGGAAAGAAAATACTCCCCTTCTCCCAGCAGCCATTAAGGGCCAATGCCTCTTCCACCAGACGTAGGCCTGGTGAGCCCCGCCTACATCCATGTTGGAATGTTGAGTGGCTTGATCCTGTGCAGGTAACCCTAGCTGCTGTGTTCAGTGCAACAGCCGTAACAGGTGTGCGGCATCTCACGGCTCTCTTCCCGATCCTCTAGCTCATCTGTTTCTTCTCTTTTGTGATGGTCCCTGCTGTGTTGAAGGCTGACCCAGATGCTCCATTTAGAGCTGAGCATGCAACAGTCACTTATTCTAAGAACTTTGATCAGTTATGAGTCTCTGTGTGGAATATTGCCCACTACAAAACCTTTTTTCTGACCAAAGCTGAGAGCAGCACCAATCTATGAACATAAACAGCAATATTTAGAAGACATTTGACATGTCCACTTAGCAAAACAACAGTAGTATGTTGTGTGTGTGTGTGTGTGTGTGTGTGTGTGTCCGTGTGTCCCTGTACCACACACACACACACCTATGACCTCTCCAACCATGGGTTTTTAACCAGGTTTAAAGTACCAGGCATGAACTCCCTCCTGTGGAGCAGGCCTCACACCCAATCATCAAGCAGTTGGTTAACCCCTTAACAGTCACACCACTATTGTGCTTATGGGCACATGTTGCCTAGCAACTTAGTACTGCGGCATATGACATCCACCACTGGATAAGTCCGTTGATGAATTTTCTCCCCCATGTAGTGACTTGCATGGTACCTTTTGGCTATGAAAGTTAGCCATTAGGAAAGAAATTTCCAGGCCAGTTCCAACTTGATTTTTCTATGTCCTGCAATCAAAGTATGCCACACACTACAGATCCTCCTACCTCTACCTCCAGAATTCTGAGGTCACAAGAATGCACCACCACACTGTTTGGGTAGTGCTGGGGACCCTGTACCTGCCAGCCAAGGATTCTACCAACTGAGCTATACCCTTAACTTGTACCCCACCCCATTCTGAAGGGGTCAGAGTATTGAGTATTGAAGACAAATACTCATATATAATTAACTTTACCACTCAGCTATACTCCCCTACCCCGTGAGACAGGGTCTTATTATGTAAGACTGGCCTGGAACTCACTGTGTAGAGCAGGCCAGGCTCAAACTCCCAGAGACCTGCTTGCCTCTGCCTGCCAGGTGCCAGGATTATGAGCATATGCCACCACACTTTGCTCCCATGTTGGTTTTTTTAAGATTTATTTATTTATTGTGTATACAGCAAGTATGACTGCAGGCCAGAAGAGGGCACCAGATCTCATTACAGGTGGTTGCTGGGAATTGAACTCAGGACCTCTGGAAGAACAGCCAGTGCTCTTCACCTCTGAGCCATCTCTCCAGCCCCTGCTCCCATGTTCTAATTAAGCTTTGTTTGTTGTTGTAACTAGAGTTGTGAGAAACAAGACAGAGGCAGGCCCCTCTACACACTTCCTCAGTAGGCCATACTTGCTGAGTTCTAGTACATGCTACAACCGTGATTTTGACATTAACAGAGCCAATAGGAAAAAGAATTTTTTTCTTTTTGTCATTCCCTGCCCCATGCTGGCTTCAAACTCACCATCCTCCTGCCTCAAGCTCCCAAGTGCTGGGATAACCGTCACGGGCCACTATGCAAACATACAGAACATTTCTGTCACTACCAAGGTCCCTTCGATGGCAGCCAGGCTCACTTCCTTCCCTTCACCACATCCTCTTAACTCTTGGCATCAACTAGTTCGTTTATTAGTGCACTTTTGTCGTTTAAGAATGCTCTATACATGGGATCGCGCACTGTGTAACCTTTTACAATTGGCTGTTGTCCCTGGGCAGGGCTTTCTACAGACTCACTCGGGTGGTTGTGCTTATCAATAGTTATGTCTTTTTACTGCTGAGTAATGAGTACCTCGTGATATGGATTGCTATGGCTTGTTTAATCATTCACAGGTTTCAATGGCATCTGGGTTGTTTTCTTTCCACTTTTGCCTATTCCAAATAAAACTGATATAAGCATTTCTGCACAGGTTTTTGTGTGCACTGGTCTCACTTTTACAACTGGTTCTGAGGCTAAGATGGTATTTATGGCTTGCCTTTTTGTTTCTCATTCCTTTACTTTGTTAATAGCCCACATTTATAGTGTGTTTGTTACATGCTGGGCCCTGTTCTAAGAACTTTACAGGCATCACTTAATTCTTACAATTACTATTTCAGGTAGGAGTTATTGTCTTCCCCACTGAACAGATGTGGGAACTCATGATGAGAGAGGAACACAGCCAGCATGCATGAGCATTCAGCTTTGAGCCAGAGTGATCTGGGTTACCTCCTCACCAGTATGTTACACAGCCAGACGCCACTTGGTCCAGGTTCTTTCCTTATGGAGTAACCCAAGCCCTTCATTCCTGGAGGATCTAAACTTGCAGCTGTTTGTAGCTGCTTTGGGCTTGTGTTAACTTTAACTATTAACCACAGTGGTACAAGGTACCCATGAGTGTTGCCCTGCATTGCATCCACCCTCCTCTCCGACCCCATTACATTATGTCATGACAACACTATTTCCTCTAGGTCATAAATCCCTCCATCTAGCATCTGTTCCCCTTTCCAACCTGATAACCCAATGGCTTAAAGAGCTATAAAAAAAAAAAAAAAAAAAAAAAAAAAAAAAAAAAAAAAAGGCCAGGTAGCTGCCCAATTGAGTTACTGCTTATCGAAGCAAATCTTTTTTGGAGTACTATTCTAGTTAGCTTTCTATTGCTGTGATAAACACCATGACCAAAAGCAACTTGGAGAGGATCAAGTCACAATCACAGTCCATCAATGAGGGAAGCCAAGGCAAGAACTCAAGCAGGGCAGGGACATGGAGGCAGGAACTCATGCAGAGACCATGGAGGAATGCTGCTTACTGACTTGCTCTCCAGGCTCATATTTGGCTAACTCACACCTCCCAGGATCACTTGCCCGAGGGTGGAACTGCCCACAGTGATCTGGGCCTTTCCACATCTATCATTATCAAGAAAATGCCCACAGGCCTGTATGATGAAGGCATTTTCTCAGTTGAGGTTCCCTCTTCCCGGATGACCCTACCCATCGCAGGTACCAAACCTATAAACCAGTAGACTCCTGAGTCATGGATTACAAGCTAAATTGTCATAAATGTATTAATAAGAGGCTCCACTCTGGCCTCCACCTCTTCTATCTGAGGTCCTGGACTCATCAGAGAGAAAGGATACCATAGAAGGATCGTTGGTTCAGACTGTGCGTTCTGTTGCAGGCACTCCAGCCTAGGAAGGCTTGCCTAACTGGGTTTCTACAAGGTCAGCTGCTTCTGAGTCTTGAATACACCCTATGCAGTTTCATGGAATAGTTAAAAAGTATGTCCTCCAGAGCCAAATGGCTGAGTTTGAAAAGGGGGTATCACTATTACCTACCATTGCCTTTGGACAATTTACAAAAGCCTATCTGTGACTCGGTTTCCGCATCTGAAATGCAGCCTATAACTCTGACTGGTTGCTGTGAGGAATAGAAGAATCCATACTTGTAGAGCACACTATGTATGTGCTGGACGTCTGTCCTGATTGGTTTGTTTTGTTTATCAACTTGATATAAGCTAGAGTTATCTGGGAAGAGGAACCCCAACAGAGAAAATGCTTCTACAAGCAATCAGAGGGGCATTTTTTGATTGATGATTGATGTGGAAGGGTGTAGCCCACTGTGGGCAGTGTCACACCCTCCACCCCCCACCCCCCACCCCTGCCCAGTAGGTAGTCCTGGGTGGCATAAGAAAGCACACTGAGCAAGCCAGTAGTCTGCCCTCCTCCACGGCCTCTGCTGTAGTTCCTGCCTTCTATTTCCCCTGAAGATGGACTGAACCTGTAAGCCAAATAAACCCTTCCCTCCCCAAGCTGCTTTCGGTAATACAGTTTTACCAGAGCAATGGAAAGCAAATTAAGACAGCATCTGAATTGAGAACATTGGTCAGAAACCAGAGTGTGGGACACTATAACCGCATCTGAACGCCCCAGATGCCCACAGATGGCAGAAATGGCAGGTACATGGAGCAAGGCAAGCAAGTCAACTAAATCCATGACATTTCCTTATAGAGAAAAACACATTTCTATACCCTCCCTGCCGGAAGAGAGTCAATGTAAACAGCCCTCCACAGGTGGCAAACTGGTTTGGTGCCTTCTGTGTGCCAAGCGGACCCTCAGCACCAGCTGGGTCTGACTTGGTAAGCGGTGGTCCATTCTGTAAAGGGGTATCAGCAACATGGAAGTCTGGGAAGGAAATGAATGGCGTCCTTGAAGCAGGCGTGCCTTGCCTGCTCATCAGGAGTCGCTTGTGGGAGAAGGGCTGATGGGAAGTGGCTGTCTAGCCTGGGTTTTTCCCCCGGAGGTCTGTTTAGAGGCCTTCTTCCCAGACTCTCTTTCCTTAGCCTTCTAATCTGACCGTACCCAGTCTTTGTACTTAACCAAGCATTTGCGCTGCACTGTGTCACCTCTAAGGGAGCCCAGCCCCGGTGAAGACACACTCAGACTTTTCCTTCTCTGCTCACTTCCAAGACCATCTCTCAAGGAATTGATCTATTTATTTTACTTGTATTTATGTGTCTCTGTGTGTATGTGTGCATGTGCCAGAAGAGGGCATCGCATTCTTTGGAGCAGGAGTTACAGGCAAGTTATAAGCCACTCCATAAGGATTCTGGGAACTGAATTCAGGTCCTCTACAGAAGCAGCAAGTACTCTTAACCTCTGAGCCATCTCTACAGTCCCCTGTTTATTTTTTTTAGTAAAGGAGTACTTATTCATTATTTGCAATTTGATGCAAAGACCACTGCTTTTCTAGATTTGAAAATACTTTAAATTACATTTTATTTTGTTTATTGTGTGCCTGTGTGTGTATATGTATGAGCATGTGCAAATCACAGTGTGTGTGTGTGTGTGTGTGTGTGTGTGTATGCCAAAGGTACTAGCTCTTGAAAGTGAATATCTGGATTATAAAATTCTATGTTTGTGGCTGGCGGAAAAGGCACTTGCCACCAAGCTCAGTCCCCAGAACCCACACAGCAGGAGAGAACCACTCCCAAAAGCTGTCTTATGACTTCCTCATGCACACCATGGAACACACACACGGCCCCCACATGCACACAAAAATAAGTAGATAAATGTAAATTTTCACAAAATTAAATCTGTTTAAAGTCGTATGTTTTATAACATTTTTGTTATGGTTAAATTTGCTAAATGTGCATTATCAGCATTCTTTCTTTTTTTAACGTGTTATAGTCTTGCGTGTGTGTATGTCTGTGTGCCTGTGGGACATTGAGCCACATAGACCTAAGAAAGTTTAAAGATTCTGAATGTACAGAAACGGAGCCACACTGGGCTTCCTAGTCTCACAGTCTCATGCCAGCAGCTGTGCAAACTCATCTCCCGACAGCTGCCTGTGAGGTGGAGCTGGCCGCCAGCCGCCATGAGCTAAGCAGCATGGCTGCGGATATTTGCCTTAGTACACAGAGGCATCTCCAAAATTTAGCTTTTGCTAGTACAGAAAAAAAAAAGTTTTTGGGCTACATGTTGCTGGATGGAAGCATGGACTCACTGTTTCACAGAGTCAGCAGTGAGCATGGGTCCCCCAGAGCTGGCAGTAAACGTGGTTCTGCCATGTTGGGAAGCTGAGGTGGGCGGAGGCAGCAGCCAAAGCTGCCATTTCAATCCTAGTAATACTGCAGTTTAAAGCAATAGATTCACAATAAGACAGATTCAGATGTAATAAGACTTTAAATGGTTTACAGTGTGTGTAAAAATGTACGTAGGCTTGGAAGAGAGAAGAAAATGAATATACGCAGTTATATAAATAGTTTTAAAAAATAAAGTCTTTAAAGAGACAGTAAAGGTAATATAAAAAATAAGCCACATAAAGATGGATATTACACAGAGAGTCTGGATTATATTATCTTTGGAATTTTTAACTGCAGAGAGACATTTGATTGTAAAAGCTGCTGAGTTAAATCAATATGTATATATATATATATTTTTTTTTTTTTGGTTTTTCAAGACAGGGTTTCTCTGTGTAGCTTTGCGCCTTTTCCTGGAACTCACTTGGTAGCCCAGGCTGGCCTCGAACTCACAGAGATCCGCCTGGCTCTGCCTCCCGAGTGCTGGGATTAAAGGCGTGCGCCACCACCGCCCGGCCTAATATGTATATTTTAAAGATATCTTGATTTCAAAATTTATGTCTTAAGGATACGTTGCTTTGGAAAAGAGGTTCTGCATTTGTTTCCATAGAAGATGAGAGCCTATGGCTTTGTTCCAGGTTAAGATGGATCAGATTTGATCAAGCCAGACCTCCTGAACCTTAACAGATGGTACCTATCAACAAAGGTTATAGCCGGTCTTCCCAGGACTTGACCATTACCACGTATTTTCTCAGGATCCCCATAAAACTACCAGCGCCCCCTATCAGCAGGAAGTAGCCTAGAACACTACGCCCACATTCCCAAAAAATGGATTATAGATATTTGTCTTCGTTAGAGATTGGTTACAAATTGTTATTGGTCATAGTCAATATCTTTCTAAAAGAAAAAAGAGGGATATAATATAGATATGATAGGATGAAAGGGTAGATTATTGAATCTACTTTTAAAGAGCAACTTGTTTTAAATTTTATAGATTTTAGTTTATTGATACAAATTTAAAGTTAATTTTGTTATACTGTATGTATATTTCTACTCTTGTTTAAAGTATTTTGTTTGTGCAACTCATTTGAAATTATAGTGTATGGTTGAGAAATACAGATTAATAATTAGTCATCTATGATAATCAAACTTATAGTCATATTAGTAAGTTTTCTAGGTATACATAGATATTTTCAGTTAGGTAGGTAATCTTCAAACACTTCAAAGACCTATAGAATATAGCATTTAAAATGTTTTAAAAACTTAGACTTTCTGGACAGTAAGACATGTCTTCTCCTAGCAGCACTGATTTACTTCAAAAAGAAAAATGGGCATCAAGGACACGCCATATGGAATTTGTCTTCTTCTTGGCAAAAATAGCCATTTGGGCAAGAAACTGTTCTTGCCTGGATTGCTTGACAAAATGTTGTATCGACTGGACATGCAGGACCCATAGGAAGATGACCACTGAACTTTGCAAGGCAAGATGGTCCTTCAGGTTCCTGCTTCACAGAAGAAACTGCCAGAAATTCTACAGGACACAGAGAAAAAAAATGACTGAGAGACTAGGCCTATGGGCTGAAGATGGATGCCCCAGTGTTACAGAGGAACTTTGGATGACTGTCCAGGAAGGCAGCTGTCTCTGTCTTTTCCAGAGTTTTGAAGTTGCTTACAATACATTTCTTGTTTACTTAGGTAATATTATATCCTTCTGGGATCTTTGATGTAGTTGAAGACTAGATAGTTATAATTTTCCTTGGTTATGATAGATAAATTAGATATGAAACTTTAGACTCACAAATATAGGATAGATAGAATATTTTCTTTAATTTTGCCAAATATAAATAGACTAGATATTATAACTGTAATTCTTGCTTGATAACTGTTTTGTTATATGTAATTTTACTATGTTGAAGTTAAAACCTTCCCTTTAAATAGAAAGAAAAGGAGAAATGATGGGTGATGTTGCTCTGTATGCTGTGAATGTGTTGCTCTGATTGGTTGATAAATAAAATGCTGATTGGCCAGTAGCCAGGCAGGAAATATAGGCAGGATAAGCAGACAAGGAGAATTCTGGGAAGAGGAAGGGCTGAGTCAGGAGTCGCCAGCCAGACTCAGAGGAAGCAAGATGACAAGGCAGAACTGAAAAAAGGTATCAAGCCACATGGCTAAACATAGATAAGAATTATGGGTTAATTTAAGTGTAAGAGCTAGTCAGTAATAAGCCTGAACTAATGGTTGAGCAGTTATAAATAATATTAAGCCTCTGTGTGATTATTTTATAAGCAGCTACGATACCACAGGGCAGGGCAGGACACAGAAAAACTTCTGCTACACAGTACCACTTGGATCCCTGAGACTTGTGTTACACACGGCGTGAGCCATCCTGTGGAGCCTGGACCCTCTGGAAAAGCAGCCAGTGCTCTTAACTGCTGAGCCATCTCATTGGCCCCGTCATTGACATCTCTGCTGTAGCTCAGTGAAGCTAAGCGCTGTTGTGACCACACACAGGTCTCCAGTAAACAGTCTCCAAAGGGCCCAAACCTTCAACCCTAGCACTCAGGTGGATGTGGATCTCTGTGAGTTCAAGACCAGTCTGGTCTACACACCCAGTTCGAGGCTAGCCCAGAGCTGCACAAGGAGACTGTCTCAAAAAAAAAAAAAAAAAAAAAAAAAGGAGGTGGGGTAGCTGTACTACAGTCATATTTAACACATAATGGGTTCTGGGTGCTTTTTGTATGTTTTCTCACTGAATTTTCCAAACAAGTTATTCTGTCTCTCTTGCAGAGATGAAACACGTTAAATTGTGTGCCCCAATTTGTATCTAGTAACTGGTGAAACCAGAATTCAAACACAAGTAGTGAAGTTCTAAAAGCTTTGTGGTTATAATGGGCCTCCGAGCTGGTGGTTTGTGGTGAGGAGCCGGACACCCCACCCCCACACCCCACAACCCACAAGCCCCCCCTCCGCCAAGACAGGCCTGGAATGCTGCTCTCAGTATCTGTCACCGTGAGTACTCCCGAATCCCCTGCAGTAGGCAGAGGAAGGAGAAGTTATTCACAAGCTGGGGCAAACCAGGCATCTGCAGCCTCCCTGGGCCCTCACTGTATTCTCAGGCTCAGCCTGGCTCTCTGGGTAAATCAGTTAATCCCTGGTTTGGGAAGAGGAATGAGTCATAAGGTCACCTGGTGTACCGTGACCCTGTGTTTGGTTTTTGTTGAGATCCAGAAGCCCCCAAGTGGTTAGTTATTTCTCGGGGGGGGGGGGGGGGGGGGCTAGTACTTGCTAAAGAGGGCTAGGACTCCACACCCTGCAGGTCACCAGGCCACTGCCCTGGACTCAGCCGGGTTTGCTAAACACCACTGGATCTGCTGAGTCACAGGCCCAGGTGGTAGATGTGACTGAACTTCATCTGGAAGCAGCCAGAGAGCCTTTCCTGCCCCGCTCAGAGGTCACTGCCTCTGCCCCTCAAGTTCCTGGTGAAACCCTGGCAGCTCTGGGCCTTGGGGGCTTCTGCAGCACTGTCTGCCCCCACCCTGCCCTCATCTGCCTTCCCTGCTCAGCCAAAGCCCACAGTGCCTGCGGCTTCTCCACCCAGAGCAGTTACATGTTTGTTCCTGCTGTAAGGACACTTGAGAAGCTGACCTTTGCTTCTTACCAAATACTATTCAAAAAAAAAAAAAAAAAAGAATGCACTGACCAGCCCTCCAAATGATATGACTCAACAAGCCCCAGTGTCAAAGGTTACCATAAGGCTGGTGACTTATGCCAGCCAGTCGTGTAGAGGCTCCAGGAATCTGAAGCCAGAACCAGGACTGAAACCCTGGGCTCTGCTGCGTGTGACTGAGCAAGCCACCCGCCCTGTTCCAGCCGTTACTTCCTCATTTGTAAATTGGACCTAATGGAATGGGAGTACCCACTTTATGTAGTGTTGGCGATTAAGGTGGACCACCTTAAATAAAGAGCTTAGAGTAGTGTCAATCAGCCTTTATAGGAGCGGGTGTGGTTCATCCTTCTATCCCCAGGGCTTAGAACAGTGCCCAGGAGGCGTTAAACAACGTTTAACAAATGGGAACTGTTATTACTGCCTATGTTTTGCCTGCTTGTCCAGATACATCCGTGAGGCTGGAATTCCCACGTTGCTCAGCACGGCACTTTTGCTTTTGATGGGCATTGGCAAAAGGGCCTCCATGGGCTTCCCATTGACCCCTCACCAGTCCTGAAGAGTGTGCCCTTCCCTCATATTCTTACCAAGGCTGGAGTTTGTTTTGTTCTGAAGATTTATGTCATTTTTAATTATGTGTACTTGTGTCTGTCCCTTTGTGGGTATGTGTAGGTGCCCACAGAGGCCAGAGGCATCTGATCCCCTGGAGCTAGAATTACAGGTAGCTGTGAGCTGCCTGGGAACCAAACTTGGGTCCTCTGGAAGAGCAATTATGCACTCATAACTGCAGAGCCATCTCTCCAGCCCTACTGGGTTTTAATCTCCAAAATTTTTGCTCATCTAATAGGCAACATCAATATTATATTCTTTCACTATTTCAGTACTTAAATTATGCATATATTTTAAGCTCAATATAAAACTTAGAAGCATATAATTATCAATCCTCAACACCAAAAAGAAAAGATTTTTTTAAAAAAGTGTTAAATTGATAAACAATATGAAAAGTAAAAATCTCTAAAATCCAAGTTTTCAAAATTAACCACTGGTAGCCAGACGGGGGGGGTGGTGGGGGTGGTGGGGGGGGTGGGGGGGGTGGGTATAATACCAGCACTGGAGAGATGGAGCCAGGGGAATTGCCTCAAGTTCCAGACCATCCAGGGCTACACAGGCGAGATTCTGTCTCAAAAACAAAAACAAAAGTGTGTCTGGGGGTGGCTCAGTTGGTAGAGTGCTGCTTGGCATGCTCTAGGTCCTGGGTTCAATCCTCCAGCACACATAGGCCAGTCAGTCCCTGCACTCAGCAGGGCCAAGCAGCAGAATCAGAAGTTCAAGGTTATCTTCACTACGTAGTAAGCTTGAGGCCAGCTTGGGCTACATGAAATGCCACCTCAACACAGACACTCAAAACAAAACAAAGGTGTTAGTTATAATTATATGAAAAAAGGTTTATCTCTACAAATTATTTCCTACTTACCTATAAGTACATAAATGCATATGCTATTTAATTAGTCTATCTTATTTAAATACTTTTATACATAGTTTTTTGTTTTTGTTTTGTTTTGGGTTTTTGTTGTGGACAGGGTTTCTCTGTGTAACAGCCCTAATTGTTCTAGAACTCGATCTGTAGCCCAGGCTGGCCTCGAACTCACAGAGATCTGCCTGCCTCTGCCTCCCGAGTGCTGGGATTCAAGGTGTGAGCCACCGCGCCTAGCTATATATAGTTTTAATTGAACTATAGTTCTTTCCTTCTCTACCCCAACTGCATTTCTTTTCCTTTTTTCTAACACTTCACAAATGTGTGTGTCATCCTTGCATAGGCTATGTTAACCCCTTTATCGTTCCAATTTTCGTATACATGCTGCCGAGGTGAGCACCCTGCCGAATTCTCTGGCCATCCCTCCATGTTAACATCCACACGCAGACGGCTTTGTGATGGCTTGATGGGGCACATTTACCAAGGCACCGCACTAACGGGGCAATGTCGCTGTTCTGCATTGGCTGCTCTGGCTCTTTCATTGTCAGGCACTACTGCAGGGATCGCCCTGTTCCTGCTTGCCTGTTTCCATAGAGATCTTCAGAAACAAACTCCCATTTGTATCTTGCTAGATGTGCGCATTCTAAAACCACCCCACCATTTTAGAAATGCCTGTCCCCACCCACTCCTAACCTTGAATTTTATCAACGTGAAAAAAAATGTACTATTTATTTATTGGAGAGTGGATGTGTGGTGTCATAAGCCCTAAGTGGAGATTAAGGGACAACTTCTGAGAGGGTGCTCTCTCCTTCCACCCTGTGGGGCCCAGGGATAGGACTCAGGTCACCAGACCTGCCAGCGAGTGTCTTTGCCCACTGGCTCCTCGGCTTTTTATTACTATTGCTGCTATTATTAATAAGTCATTGGGACAGGTCTCCCTAAGTAGCTCAGGCTGGCCTCCAACTCTGAATTCTCCTGCTTCAGCCTCCCAAGTGCTGGGGCCACAGGGGTGTACCACCTACCCAGATAACTTTTTATTTTTGACATTCATGCTTGGTGGCACTTTAACAAGTGTTTCTCTGATCACTAATGAGATCAGGTTCATGTTCTGTGCTCGTCAGCCATTTATTTGACTTTCATTTTCTTGCCCTAGGACTACCCTCGCTCCTTCCCTCCCTTCCTTCTTTCCAACAGAAACGCGTCCTTCGCTTCCAGCTGTGAAGACAAGATGGACTCCCATCCAGATGTCTGCAGGCCTTGCTCGCTCTGAGGTTTCTGGGGAAGAGTCCCTCTTTGCAGCTTCTTAGGCTTGGCGGCTCTGCTTGCTCTCTGGCCTTCCTTGGCTCAGTGTTGAATCACTCCAGCCCCGCCCGCCCGCCCGTTCAGCAGCCACACAGCTGCCTTCCTCGTCTGTTGTTTTCCCAGCAGGTTTGTTGGCAACTCTATTCAGAACAGTCGTTTCAAGTCTTTTGAAACCTGGATTAACGTATTCTTTGAGGTTGTGGCTACTGATGGGATTCCCATGCCCCCGTGGACGGCCCACACCCATGCACATATGCAGTAACTGGACTCAGTTGGTATCTAGAAGAAGAAGGATGAGGAGGAAGAAGAGAAAATGATGACATCAAGTTGAAAGGGTAGATGTATAGGATGGTAAGGGGGGTGGGGTGGGGTGAAGGGGAATGTGGGTGTGGATATAATCATATTGCATTGTATTCATCTACAATAAAAAGTAAATTAAAAAGCCCTAACAAGTTTGGTTTCTGGGCAGCCTTTGGTCAGTTGGGCAGGAAGTCTGGGGCTCCCACGTCTCACACTTTCATCCCCAGAGAATGCCTTCAATATTTCAGGATTGCTGCAACATGCAGCTGGAACCCTGGAGAGCTTAGTGGAAATGAGCCGCTCCGCCACAGTGTAGCAAGATAGATGGGACAAACCCACCAGGTGACAAGGCATGAGTCCCGAGTTCCTTCTGATTCCAACATAGACCTGAGGTCAAATCCCAAGTCTGTAGAGTCCCGAATTCCTGGGACACTGGGAGAGGGATCCCTGCCGTTTTCCCAGGCAGCACCTGGGTACCAAGCTGAGAAAGGGTGCCCTGGGATCCTCAGAGAGCAGGGGATTTGTTCCTGCCCGTCCAGAGGCTTAGCAGAAAAACCATGACTCAGGGTATGTATGACTCCAGGGACTAAAGGTCTTTCCCAGCCCCAAAGAGAAGAGCTTTTATTTTCCTTTGGATATTTTAAGTTTTGAAACACGTTCAAGATGGAAGCTTTATTAGGGAGTTTGATAGCTTAATTTAACCATTAACTGCCACGGACTTCTTCACTCCCAGCACTCTTGACTGCGAGGGTGCTAGCCAAGGGCGCCTCTGTGATGCCAGAGACTGTTGTATAAAAGCTGTTTTATGACTTTTGTCTCAACGCTTCTGGAGCCAGGCTTGGCACAGGAGGAGAGTCAGAGGGAGGGTACCCCTGAGGTCTGAAGCACCCCTTCCTCTCCTGGACTGCGCAGCTGCACACCCCCTCGCTCCTCCCCTAGCTGTACAGCGGCAGAACTGACTCCTGGGCTAGTCATACTCCTCTTTACCTAAACAGCAAGGCAGGTCTTAGGAGACGTATCAAGTGATACAGTGAAGTAAATATCTCACAGTAGGGAAAACGTATTAGTTAGATGAGATTAATTTTATTTTATTTATTACTCATTTTTAACAATTAAAGAAAGGCATTTATATTGGACTTGAGGAAACACACACGCAACAGGCACACAGAGAAAAAGACCCTCTGCAGAGCAGTGGGAGGACTTGGAAAGCTGGAGATCCCAGTACTGTGATTTTAAAAGAATGGGTGGGGTTTTTTTTTGTTTTTGTTTTTTTGTCATTGTATTTTTGAGACAGGTTCTCACTACGTAGCCAAGGCTGGCCTTGGACTCATGGCAAGCCTCCTGGGCATTGGGATTACAGGCATGAGACACCGCACCTAACTAAAAAGACTTCTCCTCCTCCTCTTCCTCCTTCACAGGGTCTCATGTAGCTGAGGCTGGCCTCAAATTCACTAGGAAGCAGAGGATGAACTTGAACTCCTGACCCTTCTCCTTGAACTCCCAAGTACTGGGATTCAGGCAAGCACCCCACTACATCAGGGGTTTTGTGTTACTGAGGACTTATACAGATGCTCTTCCAACTGAGCTACACCCCCAGGGAAGTGTTTTATCTTGAAGAGACATATTCAAAATATTTACATAAGAAAAAATGTTTAGTGTTTGTTTTTAATTTTTCTAGCTGGGCACAGTAGTACATTCCTTTAACACCAGCGCTCAAGAGGCTGAGGCAGGTGGACCTCTGTGAGTTAGAGCCTAGCCTAGTCTACACAGCAAGTTCCAAGGTAACATAGTGAGACCCTGTATCAAATAAATAAATAAATAAATAAATCTCTAGCTGGAAGTTGGATGCAATGGTATATACCTGGAATCCCAGCATTTGGGAGGCAGAGGCAGGAATATCAGTAGTTCAAGGCTAGCCTAAGCTATATATGGGGTTTGAGGCCAGCCTGGTTTACGGAATACCCTGTCTCAACAAGAAATAAATTCAGGACAGGAAAGATGACTCAGTGGTTAAGAGCACTTGCTGCTGCATCCATTGGGGGCAGCTCACAACCTGTAACTCCAGGTCCAGGAGATCTGACGTCCTCTTCTGGCCTACTCAAGCGCCTGCACAGACATATGCATAAAATAAATAATAAAATAAATTAAAAAAGAAAGACAGAGGGAAATGACTGTTTGCATTTAAGAACACATTTAAGAACATGTACAATAACCCCCCCAGCCCCCCACGTTTTCCATTTACAAGAAGAAAAAAGATGTGAACAACTTGGCTTTCCCTTCCTGGTACTGTTTTGACCTCTAAGACTAAGAATGGGTGACTAGCGTTAGAATTCTTATTGTTAACCTTATCTGTTTATTTATCATTGTGTGTGTACATAACGTGTGTGGGCACAGATGTGAAAATCAGAGGGGACTTTGTGGCCTCGGTCTTCCTCCATCTTTGAGTAGGTTTCTGGGATTAAACTTAAGTCTTGGGTAGCAAGTACCTTTACTTGAGGAGACACCTTGGCAGCTCTTCTTCTCCTCCTCCTCCTCCTCCTCCTCCTCCTCCTCCTCCTCCTCCTCCTTTTAGGGGTACTAGGGAGGCTAGAGCCATATATATGCCACTGAGCTATATATATGGTCCTCTTTTTCACTTTTATTTCAAGACCTAGTTTCACCAAATTGCCCAGGCTAGCCTTGAACTCATCCTGTAGCCCAGGCTGGTCTTGAACTTACAATCCTTTGCCTCAGCCTCTCAAATAACTGAGATTATTACAGTCCTATGCCACCAGACCCAACTCTTTTATTTTTTTTTTTTTTAGATGAAGTCTTCTATAGCTCAGACGGTCCTCAGACTTATTGTATACCTGAGAATGTTTAGATGAAGTCTTCTATAGCTCAGACGGTCCTCAGACTTATTGTATACCTGAGAATGTTTAGATGAGGTCTTCTATAGCTCAGACGGTCCTCAGACTTATTGTATACCTGAGAATGTTTAGATGAGGTCTTCTATAGCTCAGACGGTCCTCAGACTTATTGTATACCTGAGAATGATCTTGAACTAAACCTCCTGCCTCTGCCTCCCAAGTGCTTAGGTTTCAATCACTCACCACCATGACCAGATAATTATTAACCTTCTTTTTTTTTTTTGTTTTTTTTTTTGTTTTTTTTTTTTGTTTTTTGTTTTTTTCGAGACAGGGTTTCTCTGTGTAGCTTTGCGCCTGTCCTGGAACTCACTTGGTAGCCCAGGCTGGCCTCGAACTCACAGAGATCCGCCTGGCTCTGCCTCCCGAGTGCTGGGATTAAAGGCGTGCGCCACCACCGCCCGGCAATTATTAACCTTCTTACTAAAGGTTCTGAAATCAAAAAGTCTACTGCTTGATAAGATTATATGGATAACTGACTTCCCAAGCTACTGAATGGTAAGAAAAGCCAGAGGAAGATTGCCCAACATCAAAGGTGGGGTTACACGGTACTAAACCCATTTCACGTGGTATCTATTTGTTCTCAGGCACGGTCTAAGACATTTAAGACATTCATGGCCTTTGTTGGTGCGCATCAGACCCCAGCACAACCTTTACTCATTTCTCCGATATTTCTTCGATGGTTTACTGCCACTGAAATGAGATCTGCAGGGCTGGGGGTGGAGCTCAACTGGTAAATGCTTGCCTAGTATGCAGAAAGCCCTGCTTGTCATCCCAGCAATGAGTAAATCTGGCTTGGTCATGCATAATTGTAACCCCAGCACTCAGGAAGTGGAGGCAGGAGGATTAAAAGTTTAAGGTCATCTTCAGCTGCATAGGAACTCTGAGATCAGCCTGGGGTAGAGATTCAGTCAACAAAAGGAAAGGAAGGAAGGGAGGGAGGAAGGAAGGAAGGAAAAAAGGGAGGGAGGGAGGGAGGGAGGGAGGAAGAAAGGAAGGACTACAATTAAAGAGACAGTAAACATTTTCCCACTTACTATATCAAAATATCTATATTAAAATACATTTTTGATTAATCTTTGTTGTTTTTTTGTTTGAGGAGTTTTGTATCTTTAAGACAGGATCTCATGTAGCCTGGGCTAGTCTTTTTTTTTTTTTTTTTTTTTTTTTTCGAGACAGGGTTTCTCTGTGTAGTTTTGCGCCTTTCCTGGAACTCACTTGGTAGTCCAAGCTGGCCTCGAACTCACAGAGATCCACCTGGCTCTGCCTCCCGAGTGCTGGGATTAAAGGCGTGAGCCACCACCGCCCGTCAAGTCTTAAAATCCCTGTGTAAACTGGGCACTGGTATCACATGCCTTTAACCCCAGCACTCGGGAAGCAGAGGCAGCAGGATCTCTGAGTTGGAGGCTAGCCTGGTCTACAGAGTGAGTTCCAGGACAGCCAGAGATACACAGAGAAACCCTATCTTGAAAAACAAAACAAAACAAAACAAAACAAAACAAAAATCCCTGTGTAAATGAGGATAACCCAGAACTCCTGATCTTCTCCGTTTTCTGGCTTTAGACAGGCCTGAGTCACCATGCCTGGCTCTGGTTAATCTTCATGTGGTCGTCTGAATATAAGCAGGGTGGCAGCTTTATGACAATTTTTATTAGTGTTAAATTATGACTGACACATGAAAATAAATTCATTTGTGAAAGTTTATTTATGGATACAGGTAAAATGGTCAACAATAAAGCGAATGTTTTTTTCACCCACTTTTTGTGTTGTGCTGGACACTGAACTCAGAGCCCCAGGCATGATGTGCCCCTCCACAGGGCCACACTTCTGGCCAATAATTGTTTCTACTTATTTTTTTGTGTATGATGTGTGTGTGTGTGTGTGAGCGTGCACACTCATGTGTGTGAACTTGGGTGTTTGTGTGTCATGGACATTTTTTGGAAGTGGGAGAACTACCTTGGGACAAAGTCCCCTCCCACCTCCTTTGACAGGGTCTCCTGTTTCCGGGTGCTGCCTGAGAACAGCCTAGGACCCCCTGTGTCCACCTTTCATCTCTCCTCAGAAGCGTTGGAACCGCAGATGCACACCACTGCTCCTGGTTTCACGTGTGTTCTGGGGATTCACTCCCAGTCCTCACGCTTGTATGGCAAGGGTTTCACCAACTGACCGGTCTCCCCAGCCCGACAATCGCTTCTTAAAACATATCCTTAGTCGTTAGGCCACAGTCCCTGCTCACTGCTGCCCACTCTGAGGCATACTTCTGATAAAACCGAGCCACCGTGCACTGCTGGGAATCTGGAGTCGCTACCCCAGAGATAAGCTGCAGCCCAGAGGTCAGAGGAGGCTGCCCTACACGCAAAGAAAGAAACTGGACATGGTGAGGGTTAAGCACCAGCAATGGCTAGGTGGGATGGTATTTCTGGGTATTTGGAGACTGGAGAAGGTCGTCTGGGGCTTCCTGCTCTTCACAGGAGCCTGGCAGAGGGCGTCATCTGGAAACTTCCTTCTGTTTCTCTGAGCATGGTGTTATTCCGAGCACTAGGGTATGAACTCACTGTTGTTCAGAAAAAAAAAAAAAAAAACAAAAAAAAAACCAAGGTGAATGTGAGCAGCTGAGTAAATTGGTAAAACAAGTTCGATGTAAGGCAAAAATCAATCAATCAATCAATCAATCAATCAATCAATCTTCCACTGAGTTTGCCCAGGCTGTGCCTGAGCTAACTGTCAGGAGCCAGGCCTTGCCAGGTCTGGTATCAGCCACATCAGGGAACCAGTTTAGTCCCCAACGCTCCCTTCCTCTGAGGGTGTGGACTTGGTCCGCCAATATGAGGAAAAATGCAGAGGACAGAGCCCCAAACTCTGCTCAGCTGGGAATGATCTCAACCTGTCTAGCCAGGCCTACCTCAAGCCTCAACAAGCTGCATCTTCCCTCGATCAGGACGTTTGCACGCACTTGTGTACACACCTCTGCACACTTTCCGTATCAGACAGCCCTACAGAATATGGTGCTTGGACACTGTCTTAGTTACCGTTACTACTGGAAACACCTGACCAAAAGCAAGCTGGGGAGGAAAGGGTTTATTTGGCTTACTATCCTGAATTACAGATCATCGAGGGAAGCCGGAGAGGAACTCAAACAGAACAGGAACCTGGGGGCAGGAGCTGCTGCACTGGCCTCGGAAGACTCCTGCTCCTTATGGCCTGCCTGCTCAGCCTGCTTCCTTATAGAAGCCAGGACCACCAGCCAGGATGGCACCACCCACAATGAGCTGGGTCCTTCCCCATCAATCACTAATTAAGAAAATGCCCTACAGGCTTCCCTACAGCCCAGTCCTACGGAGGAAAGTCCCTCCTCTCCAATGACTCTGGCTTGTGTCAAGCTGACATGAAACTGGCCAGCACAGACACCCTACCCTGCCTTTCTTTGTATGTTTCCCGTAAAGCTTTTACCTGAGCTTTTTCTTACAAAAGGACCACGTGCTTTTTTTTTTTTTTTTAAGCACAAAAAGTACATAAAGTAACAATAGAAAACCATCCCCTCCTTCACCAGCACCCCTGTAGGCGACAGCAGCTAGTGCTTGGGCTGTAAAGGGAGACAAAGGTCTCCCCAGGTCTCACTGCTCCACCCCTAAGGAGGATCTGCTTTCTCAGTCCTGCACACAACTGCTTTTTCACTTCCATCCCTCAGAGAATCAGGCTGTCTGTCCTGGGACGTCCAAGAAACAAACCCCCATAGTTTGGGTGTTCTTTCAGAATCTCCCCCCTACACTCCCCCCCCCCCAAACCAAATAAAGGAAACACAGACAGCTTGTCAGATTGCAAGAACTGTGCATCCTGGAGTCAGAGAAGCTGGTAGGCATCCTGCTCTGCTATTTCCAGGGGCCTTGACCCTGTCAAGGGCCTTAGCTTCCTCCCAGAACATGAAGATGGTCCTACCTACATGCTACAGCAAAGACTAAATGGGCTATGCAAGCCAATTACTCCTTCTTCTCCCTGTATCCTATTGTGTGTGTGAGTGTTCATGGGTATGTGTGGTCATATGTGTGCACCTTTGTATGCAGGTGCAGCACACACGTGGGTGGAAGTTGATGCTGGTTTTTTTTTTTTTTTTTTTTTTTTTTTTTTTTTTTTTTTTTTTTTTTGCCAGTGCTAAGGAGCAAACTCGGATCCTCACTGTACAAGATGCCTTATGTGTTCTCCTGCTGTGACAAACACTCTGGCAAAGCAGCTTTAGAACTGGAAGGGTTGGTCTGGAATGATGACTCCATGATTAAGAGCACTGGCTGCTCCTCCAGAGGACCGGATTCAATTCCCAGCACCCACATGGCAGCTCACAACTGTCTGTGACTCCAGTGCCAGGGGATCAACACCCTCACACAGACATACACGCAGGCAAAACACCAATGCACATGAAACAGAACTAAATAAATCAAGCTGGGTGGTGGTGGCACTGGTCTTTAATCCCAGTACTTGGCAGGCAGAGGCAAGCAGATCTCTGAGTTCAAGGCCAGCCTGGTCTATATGGTGAGTTCTGAGACAGCCAGGGATACACAGAGAAACTCTGTCTCAGAAATTAATTAACTAGTTAATTTTTTAAAAGGGAAAGAGAGGGCCAAGTGGTAATGGTGCACACCTTTAATTCCTGTACTTGGGAGCCAGAAACAGGTGGATCTATGAATTTGAGGCCAGCCTGGTCTACAAATCGAGTTCCAGGACAGTCAGAACTACACAGAGGAACCCTGTCTCAAGAAAACAAAAGAACAAACAAACAAGCAAGAAAAAAGCAACTCAGCAGTTAGAAGCACTTGCTGCTTTTACAGAGGACCTGGGTCCAGTTTCAACACCCACATGGTGGCTCACAGCCATCTGTAACTCCAGTTCTAGGGGATCCAGTGCCCTCTTCTGCTTCTTTGGACACTAGGCACCCACATGATGCACAGAAATATATCGTCTTAGTTAGGGTTTTTACTGCTATGAAGAGACACCATGACCATGGCAACTCTTACAAAGGAAAACATTTAACTAGGTCTGGCTTTCATTTTCAGAGGTTTAGTCCATTATCATCATGGTGCAACATGATGGTGTGCAAGCAGACATGGTGCTGGAGAAGGAGCTGAGAGTCCTACATCTTGATCCACAGGCAACAGGAAGTGGACTGTCTCACTGGGTGTAACTTGAGCAAAGGAGACCTCAAAGCCCACCCCCACAATGACATACTTCCTCCAACAAGGCTACACCCACTCCAATAAGGCCATACCTCCTAAAAGTGCCACTCCCTTTGGAGGCCATTTTTTTTCAAACCACCACATATATAGAGAGATATGTATATATGCATATATATATATATATGCTGACAAATATTCATATACATAAAATAAATAAGTCTTTAGAAAAGATAAGGAAATATGGCAGGGAAGTCAAGGAGCCAACTTGTCACATTGCACCTGTGTTCAGAAATGAGGATGCAGGCTTGCCCTCTAGCCTTCTCCATTTTATCCAGTCCAGGACCCAAGAGAGAGTGAGCAGACAAAACCAAAGCTTCCTTCTTCCATGTCTTTATATAGGCTTCCAACAGAGAGCCTGGCCCAGATCAGTGGTGGGCTTCCCACCTCAAAAGATCCAGACTAAAAGTAGGTCTTCCCGGCCGGGCGGTGGTGGCGCACGCCTTTAATCCCAGCACTTGGGAGGCAGAGCCAGGCGGATCTCTGTGAGTTCGAGGCCAGCCTGGGCTACAGAGTAAGATCCAGGAAAGGCACCAAAGCTACACAGAAAAACCTTGTCTTGAAAAACAAAAACAAAAACAAAAACAAACAAACAAAAAAAAGGTAGGTCTTCCTACCTCAAAGATCCAGATTAGAAGTGGATCTGCCTGCTTCAAGTTAATCAGAAGTCCCTCACAGGTACGCCCCTCCATTTTTGGGTTTCAGTTAATCCCAAAAGTAGTCAAGTTGACAACCAAGAACAGCCATCACACTCTTTAAACCTTGAACTCATGATCCTCAGACCTCAGCCTCCTACAGGGCTGTAGCACCAGGCACAATTTCTTTTGTCTTGTCATTTTGTTATTCTTGGGGATCAGCCTCATCATCTCCCTCCCTTCTCGTCACTGGGTTTAATTTGTGTTTTGTTTTTCATCATTTTCTCATCTTACCCACCAGAGGTCTTAAAACCTGTTTAACTGGCGCAAAGAATCTGGCTGAAGTGGGTGGAAAGGGGTGTACCAAGAGCAGCCTGAGCTCCTGCAGGGTGCCCCCAAGCTTCAGGGCTTCCACTTCCTGTTCTCAGAGCCCAGGGCCAAAGAACACAAGCAATATTAGCTAGACCCTCTGCCTCCTCGAAAGGCGTCATGGCCTGGGTTAGAAACAACAGACACAAATACAGACCCATCCCCTGGCCTTCTGTGCACATTACTGGGGGGTGGGTACAGGCATGGTGGCAGCACACAGGGCCAGCTTTGGCACTCCCTAGCCACCACCATCCACTGTGAGGCTGCATGCTCAATTAGTCTGGTTGGTTTCTGGCTACAGAAGGGCAAACCAGATTGGGGAGGGAGCCCTTCAGCTCTTGGGAAGCAAAATTCGCAGAAGCTGCAGCCGCTCTGCTGGCAGTGGGAAAGGTCATTCCATCCCAACTCCGGAAGCCCAAGGCCCCCGGGTAGTTCAGTTAGCAGCTGGCTTCTCTCCTTGGACTGCCTCTCCCTTGTCTGGACTTGGTCAACTTCCCCCTAAAACAGCTCCTTAGCTCTCAAGAGGTCAGTGAGAGAACAGCAGGCAGAAGTGAGTGGTGCTGTGGAGACCCTGGCAAGACCGGCCGGGTCAGAGTGCTGGGCCTTGAATGAACTGGTTGTCAAAACAGACTCAAGGACAAACAAAATACCCTAGTGCCTCTTTTGGAATTATTGACTGGAGAGGACCAGGGGGGATTGCTCTGTCTTGCAGATTTGGGTGATCTCTAGACACCACCACTCACGGTGACTAACTACCACATGCTCAAGCATTCTGGTTGGCTTCTGGCTAGAGAAGGGTGAACTGGATTAGGGAGGGAGCCCTTCAGCTCCAAGTTAGGAGAATCTGCAGCCCCTGCTGCTGGCCATGTGGGGAAAGCTGTTTACTCTCTAGCCACAGCTCAAGCCTGGAGAGGAAAGAGGAAGTAAAAAGGCTGGGGATCTCAGGAGGAGGAGGAGGCAGCGGCGGCGGCATGGAGGGCAGACAGAGATGGCGAACACAAGGAAGCCACCCCGGGGGCCGCTGCACATAGCAGGTCAACTTTGCTGTCTGTCTGTCTGTCTGCTGCTGGCTGGTGAAGACGCCAGGGCAGAGAGCCAAGAGGGGCTCTTGTTGAACGTCCCCAGCCCCTTAAATCACTTTTAAAATATTTATTTAGTGTATATGTGTGGACCTGAACAGAGGGGCGTGTACCATGTGCCTGTGGAGGCCAGAAGAGAATATCAGATTTCCTGGAATTTGAGTGACAGGTGGTTGTGAGGCATCCATAGTTGGGTGCTGGGAACTGAACCTACGTCCTCTGCAAGAGCAGCAATCGCTCTTAAATATTGAGTTTTATCTCCAGCACTCACTTGAATCTTTTCAAATTAACTTTTGGAAAATCCAGGTTTGGAAGCTTATGCCTTGAAGCCACAGAAGGTCTAGCCTGGCATTTACTATGTAGACCAGGCTGGCCTCCTGACTCCTTGTTGGGATTACAGCTGTACACTGTCACAGATAGCCAAGGAACTTTCTTGATGGGGACATAAACTTTCTGGAAGGAATCTGAAGGACAGATGACCAGTGCACCAAGCCCTATTTTTCCCCACTCCCGACCCCACCCCACTTCCTTCCTTCTGCCTTTCTTTCCTTCCACGCAGTGGATTTACATCTCATACCTACACACTGTGAGCTAGTCCAGAGAAACTCCTCTCAGGCCTTTGAGGTGGACTCTATCTTCTTCCTTCAGAAGTAAAAATGGCTTACAATTCATCACTTCAGCTCCAGCCCTCTCCCCAGAGGCCGTCTTCCCTTGTAACTGTCCCTCTAGCTATTTCTACTGGTGATCTTGAGTCCAAATGTTACCCTTTTCCCTATCCAACAAAAGCCTTACCTCACACCTCATCTAAGAAGAGGAAGGTGGCCTCTGCTGACAGTCGGATTCCCTGAAGTGTGTGGACAGAGGTTTCCCTGGGCAAGCAGCTCATGTTGAGGACAGAGGCGTCCCTGGCTCCGTGGTGGAGACCACTTTGAGAGGGTTCCAGAGTCCTCTCTGCTGTAGCCCTCAAACACCGACTTTTAAGATGGAGGGCAGCCCCAGAAGGGGTGACAGGATCAGGCCTCGGTGTTGCTTCGAGAAGCCATTAAGAGTTCCTCGGCAAGCTGTGGTGGGGTGCCTGTCCCTTGCATGTTACAGCCGCAGGCTTAACAACCTGAGCAGACACTTCCTCTTCAAGCTAGAGGACCCACCCCAAGACAGGCAGTGTTCCTGAGAGTTCTCTGTCACAGGCCAGCTGGGGACAGGAGCATCTGTCGGCCTCCTTTCTGACCCTCGTCCAGCCCCCAGAGGCACCAGACTCAGACTAGGGGGAGGAAGTCCACTTTCACCTCCTGAGATTTACGAGGGTAACTGGCAGTAATAACCACCACCAGGCTTTCTCCCACTTCAAGGCTCATGAGTAGTTCTGGGAAAAGTGGAGTCTAGGCTCACCTTTTCGCCTTGGCTCGGTTGGGCAGCTAGCTGCTGCCGAAAGACACAGGTAAGGGGTCTGGGAGAGCAGGACTGTGCCTTTTGGAGCATGGATGTCTGGAAAAAGAGGGACAGCTTTGTTTAAGGAACAAACAGGTCCACAGCCCTGGGTACCCCAAAATACCTAGGGACAGGGCCAAACACATAGATGAGCATTTGAAAGCACAGGAACATGTGACTGCATACATATAAACACTTCCCTCACATGGTACCTGCTCACATGGACATACACAAGCATGTACACATCCAGACACAGGCACACACAAACAAATCCACACACACACAAACATAAACACACATGCATGGGAACCCACAGGCACACAAACAATACATACATAGGTACCCACTAATGGCACAGACATATTTACACACACACACACACACACACACACACACACACACACACACAACACTGTAACTTGAACGGGCCAGGCCACTTGATGGCGTCCTGGCCAGCAGCCCTGTACAGTTTACCCTGGATGGCAGCCACGGCCCTCCCCCTGCCCCACCTCTCCCCCAATTGGTTGCATAAATTCCCTCCCTTTGCCCCTTCCCTGTGCAGTCTGCTCCAACACCAGCCCTGGTCTCTGCCGAGCCTCTCTGCCCATTCCTGGCAGCTCCTGCAGGGGCCAGAGCGTCAGCCAGCAACATGGGTAAGAAAAGGGGGTTCCCAGAATCACGGGTAGCTCACCCCTAGTTTAGAGGGTCTTCTTCCCTCCAGGAAATGACTCAAAACCGTGGAGAAGGCAGTGAAGAGAGCACTGGACTCTTGTCTCTACCCGACAGGCATGCGCATAGGCAGGCTCAAACTCAGGCATTCATGCATGATATTTCTCAGCCTAGCTTAAGTTCTGAGGAAGGAGCAGAGAGGGACAGCCAGAAATGGTAGTCTGGGAATCCTACCCAGCCTTGGCAGGAGCAGGGGCAGCAGACAGGGCCAGGGGTAGGGGCAGGGGCAGGAGACAGGGGTGGGGGCAGGGGAGAGGGGTAGGGGGCAGGGGCAGGAGACAGGAACAGGAGTAGAGGGTAGGGACCAGGGGAGGGAGGGCAGCATCTTTCTGAAATGAGAAAACCCAATGGGAGTGGGGATTCTTGGGAAGAACTCCGGTATCTCTGGCTGTCACCCTAGCAAACAGACACTGGGTCAACCTCTTGCTTGGGAGGCACAGAACAGCCTTCACAGCCCAGATCTCTCAAGCTGCTCCATACCACCAGTCAGTTGGGGAGTCAGGAACGGCCACACTAGCCCACTGAGGACCTGTTTCGGCGTCCCTCCCAAGTCCCACAGCTCTCATCCTTTTGCCCGTGGGCTCCGTGGGCTCCGGGTGTCAGGCTGAGAGCTCAGGTTGCTGAGGTCCTGCTAGCCTGACAGCGCTTTCCTGGGTTAGTAGATCCCAGTGACCAGCCTGCTGTAGAAAACCCACTGGAACTTTCTCTGGGATGTCAGAGGCCTTGCTTGAGATGCTGAAGACTGGAGGATGCCCTACAAAGAGAGATGATGGTCCAGGCAACCTGGCAGCCTGGACCGAGCCCTGGGATAGTAGGACAAGACCCTTCCACTTCTTTCCTGTTTTTCAAGATGCTTTTATTTTATGAGTATATTGTTTATATGTACAGCACATGCGTGTCTGGTGCCTGTGGAAGCCAGGTGTAAGACAGCTGTGCCATGTGATGTGGGTGCTCAGAACCATACCCAGGGCCTGTGCAAGAGCAGGAAATGCTCTTAACCTGTCATCTCTCCATCCCCAAAATGAGACCCCCTCTTTTCTTCTTTTCTTTCTTTCTCTCTTTTTTCTTTCTTTCTCTCTTTCTTTCTTTGTGTTATTCTGTTGGGGGTTTTGTTTGTTGGTTTGGTTTGAGACAGGGTCTCACTATGTTGCTCTGTTGGGTCTAGAATTCATGTAGATCAGGCTGACCTTGAACTCAGAGAGATCCTCCAGCCTCTGCCCCATGAGTGCTGGGTTCAAATATACTTTTTTATTGATTTATCTTCACCTCCCCCTCAATCCTGGGTGGTGACTTACGGCCCATCATCCCAGTACTAAGGAGGCTAAGGAAGAAGGATCTTGGTGAGTTGAAGGCTAACCTGAGCTACTTGGTAAGTTCCAGGTGAAGTCACGTTTCTGGACCCTCCAGTGCTATTGCTCCTCCCTACTTCCTGTGCTTTCTAGTGGTGGGGCTCCCAGGCAGCAGGAGGCTTTGCTCTGGCCTTAACTGCTTTCTTAGTGTTCTATTTGATTTTGTCTGTATGGATGTAATGCTTGCATCTATGTGCACCGTGTGTGTGCTATATGCCTGAGGAGGCCAGAAGAGGGTATCGGATGCCCTGGAGCTGGAGTTACAGTTCCTAGGCACCATAGGGTGCTGGGAATCAAATCTGAGTTCACTGTAGAGCAGCCATTGCTCTTAACCACTGAGCCACCTCTCCAACCCCCTCCCGGGGTGCCCAGTCCTTGTGAACTCCACTCCAGGATTTCTTTCCATCTGCATCAGCCCCTTCCCTGTTCAACTCTTCCAAGGTCTGGCCCACACTCTCAAGCTGGAATCCTGGTGTTTGGTGACTGTGGTGACTTTACTTGTCAGACTGTAGGGTCAGGAAGGGCCTCTCCCTACAGCTGTGGTGGGTAGAAAAGTACAAAGTGGCCCGGGGACACACATCTGGTTATCAGTCTTGACCAAACACAAACACTTCTCCCCTCATCTGGATTGGCTGCATAGTCCAGGGTGTGGCCAGCAGCAGCTTGGCTCAGGACCCAGGCCTGCATGCAGGAAGTCCCCAGCCTCTGCCTTGGAGAAATTTGGCGGGATCTGCAGCCTGGCCCATTCCCTGAGATCCCCTCTTCAAGGACAGACATCAGGAAGACTGCGCACCTGGTTTAGGTCTCGCAAAGGCCCCCAGGATTTGTCTGTCGTTCTTTTGATTTGTCCTTTTGAGGACTGAACCCAAGGCCTTTCGATGTTAGGTGAGTGTTCTACCACTGAGCCACCTGCGACAGTTGTTTGTTTTTGGATTTTTTGTTTTTCTCTAAGATTTATTTTAGCTTTGATTATTGTGTATGTCTGGGTGTGGGTATGTGCTGTTCAATAAAGTTGCCCTAGAGGTCTGATCTCTGAAAAGTTTTTGTACTCCAATAAGCCTCTCGGACGATGCGGCAATCCAAATCAGACCAAACCAGACTACATTAGAAAAAGCCCTGGTTTAATGGGTAAAGCGTTCCTGGGTGATTCTCCGGCCCCCCAGAGAGGAGACAGGGAGAGGAGAGAATGAAAACCATGGGTCTGTTTTCTGGGGTGCAGTTTAAATACCCTGTGGGAGTGGTCTTGAGCATCTCTGGGGGAGGAGCTGTGTTTGACAGGACTTTCTGGGGGGCAGGGTCTGGGCAGAGAGGTGGGGCTTCCACCAGAACATTCCAGACTCTTTAAGTTTATGGATGCCAGAGGCTGAGGTGGAGCTTCCACCAGAACATTCCAGACTCTTTGAGTATATGGATGCCAGGGGCTGAGATGGAGCTTCCCCCAGAACAGTCTCCCTAGGGCTTGCAGGTGGCTGTGAGTGGCCTGGTGGGAACTGAACCGTTGGGCCGTTTCTCCAGCTTCCCTAACTCAATTTTGCTTATTTGTTGTTGTTTTGAGACAAGGTTTCTCTATGGATCCCAGGCTGTCCCAAAACTATGTTGACCAGGCTGGCCTTGAACTCACAGACATCTGCCTGCCTCTGCCTCCCAACTAAGTTTTTGCTACGCAGCAAGGCTAGTCTTGAACTTATGCCCCCCCTGCCTTTGCCCCTATAGATGTGGTCCCAATGCCCAGCCCACTGTGGTACGCTCATTACCATTTTTCACAGATGAAGTGGAAACTGAGTTAGATAATTTGCCTAAGTTCCTATGACCAGCCAGGATGACTGAGGCTGGAATCAAGTCAATTTCTTAACTATTGAGCACATAGTCTCTGCCCCACCTCCTCCAAGCCCTGCCAGAGTGTCTGTCCACTTCCGGGTAATATGGCTCCACCCTCCCACCACACCCTCACACCCATCAGAGCTGGGGGGCTAGGGGTCAAAGTGATGGGGCTGGAGTAGAGACCTAGGAGTCTGCCCTTGTCTGCCAGGTGTGTGTTACAGGCTGTAGAGAGGGAGAACTCATGCTCCAGATCAGGCTCCAGCTAACACGCTCCCATTGTTTCCACAGCTACAAAATGTGGAAAATGTGGACCAGGCTACTCTACCCCTCTTGAGGCCATGAAAGGTAATTGCACATCTGAGAGCCAGCATCCCTCTGCTGACCCCATGGTAGGGTTGGAGGACTTCAGGCCTAGCCTTAGCCCTCTTGCTCACCCTGGGCTGCCTCTGTCCATCACCATAACCTGCTCTCTACTTCCCAGGACCCCGAGAGGAGATTGTCTACGTGCCCTGTATTTACCGAAACACAGGCATTGAAGCTCCAGATTATTTGGCCACTGTGGATGTTAACCCTAAGTCTCCCCAGTATAGCCAGGTGAGGTGAGATATGGTCACCGGCACCCCTGAGACTCCCACCACAGCCCTGGCTCCCTAACTCCACCCTTCTTTGTCCTCCTTGGTATAGCAATGAAAGCTCTTCACTGCACAGGGTGCTGAGCTGACCCCCTGCCTGTGCAGGGATGCCAAGTCTATAGAGGCATGGCCTGGGCAAGCAGCACTTCCTGCCTCTCTCCACTCTAGGTCATCCACAGGCTGCCCATGCCCTACCTGAAGGATGAGCTGCACCACTCGGGATGGAACACTTGCAGCAGCTGCTTTGGGGACAGCACTAAGACGCGCAACAAGCTCATGCTACCTAGTCTCATCTCCTCCCGCGTCTATGTGGTGGACGTGGGCTCTGACCCTCGTGCCCCGAAGTTGCACAAGGCAAGTCTTCTGTCCTTATGGCTAGAGACCCTTGCACCTGCTGGCCCAACAGCCCTAGATCAGCCGCCTCTAGCTCTTACACAGGGTCCGGCTCAGCAGCAGGGAGGAAGGGTAGACTTAGGAAGTTACCTCAGCTTGCTGAGCCGGCACCATCCAGCAGCATGGGCTGGGTGCTTCTTCAGAAGACGGGGCTGCTTCTTGAGGGACAGGAGAGAGCCATCTTTCCCCCGCCACACACCAGCTAGGAGCTCATGGCTTCCCTCAGGCAGGAGCTCCAGGCCTTCCTCTCAACTCTCCATTAGACATGCTCCCTCTGCACCAGATGCTCACAGCTGGCTACTGAGGGTGCAGAGCTAACACTGGCATGGGAGGGGCCCCTGGAGCTGGGAGTGCCTTCAAGAGAGATGGGGGAGGGCTGATGCTGTCTGACTGAGGACTTGCTGGTGGCTTCTCTGCCTTCCTCTTGCTGCTCTCTGAGTTACCAGATTGGATCTATGCTGTCTTCCCTCGGGGAGAAAGAGAAGACAGGGTCCACAGATAAAGCAGGCAGAGTGGGAGGAGAGAGTCGAGACTCCTGCTCTGTAAAGTCTGACCCCATTCCTCACCTTCTCTAGGTCATTGAACCCAATGAGATCCATACCAAGTGCAACCTGGGCTATCTGCACACCAGCCACTGCCTGGCCAGCGGAGAGGTGATGATCAGCTCCTTGGGGGATCCCCAGGGTAACGGCAAAGGTACCTGCTGGCACCGTGGACTCGCAAAACCTCAGCAGAATAAGTATGGGGAACATCCGTCTGTGTAGGGAGCAGAAGCCTGGGGAGCAGTGGCGTGAGGAACCAGGGAGAACTGGCTGGCTGAGTCCTACCCAGTATCTAAAACGTCAGCAAGCGACATCAGTTGTTTCAACTATTCCTACAGTGACGAGGCTCAGCTGGGCCTGGTGGTGTAGGCTATAATTCTAGGTACTCTCTAGGCGGTGGCCGAAAGATCACAAGTTCAAGGCCTGCCTGGGAAACTCAACAAGACCTTGTCTCAAAATACAAATGGAAGGCTGGAGATGCACCCCACGAGAGGGCACTTGCCTACTTAGTGAAGTCCCAGGTTGACAATAACACATGGACACACTTACATGTACTCACAACACAGACACACTCACACAAGATGACCTATGACTGCTGAGTGTGCTCGAAGGCACAGTCACGAGTCAGCCATAAGGACACGAACACATGCACGAACCTAGGAAGTATATCATGTAATACCAGCCTTTGTGAATTCATGAGCAAACTTCACAGCCCTTGGTGTGTGTGTGTGTGTGTGTGTTTACGTTTTTGAGAAAAATTTAGCTGAACACAGTGATGTATACCTTTAATCACAGCACTTGGGAGGCAGAGGTAGGAGGATCTCTGTGAATCTGAGGACAGCCAGGGCTACATAGATAAACCCTGTCTCAAGAAAGAAAGAGGAGAGAGGGAGGTGGGGAGGAGGAGGAGGGAGGGAGGGAGGAAAAAGTATTGAGTACACAAAGGACAGTGGGCTTACATGCCCAGAGCTCTGCCTGGAGCTGCCTGGGATTCTTACCTTAGACTCTGGGAAGAATCCCACTGTGGTACGGCAGGCTGGGCAAAAAGATGCTTACAGGGCTGGGTCCTAGAACTCTGTTCACAGGGAGGACACTCTCCCCAGAGCTCTAAGAGAAGGATGAAGTTGGTAGGAGGAAGAGCACAGAGCAAGGGGCCCTACCTCACACCTGCCATCTCTGAAACGCATGTTTGGGCACCTAAATTTAAGGATCTGGCCAGCTGGGTGGTAAAGACAGCATGGCTCACCCCCTCAACCTAAGCCCCTTTCTTCCCTGCTCAGGGGGTTTTGTGCTGCTGGATGGGGAGACCTTCGAGGTGAAAGGGACGTGGGAGAAGCCTGGGGGTGCTGCTCCTATGGGCTATGACTTCTGGTACCAACCACGACACAATGTCATGATCAGCACTGAGTGGGCAGCTCCCAATGTCCTCAAAGATGGCTTCAACCCCGCTGACGTGGAGGCTGGTGAGAATCACCTTTGGGCTGGCAGGAGCCTTGGTCCGCACCCACTGCATTCCGCTCTCTAACCTACTCATGAGGCTAAGACATGCCAGGTGCTCAGAATGCCCAAGCCTGTTCAAGAGTCCTCTGTGCCCATTCTCAGCTCTCCATCCTAGTCAGCACCCAGCCTCTTCCCATGCCCTCCCATCCTGACCTGATTCCAGCCTCTGGTCCCTATCCCCTCCCACCTCAGGGTTGTATGGAAGCCACATAAATGTGTGGGACTGGAAGCGTCATGAGATTATCCAGACCCTACAAATGAAGGATGGGCTCATCCCTCTGGAGGTCCGCTTCCTGCATGACCCAGATGCCACTCAGGGCTTTGTAGGCTGCGCCCTCAGCTCCACCATCCAGCGCTTCTACAAGAATGAGGTAACCGAGACTGCCCGCCACGCCCCGCCACGCCCCGCCACGCCCCGCCACGCCCCCCCCCACTGTTCCTACAAGAGTCTCATCAGGACCCCCTCCCAGGCTTCGGCGTCCACATTGGGTCCCAGCAGCCTAAGCTTCCCCAGGAAGAAATGCTGCTACATGACCCACCTCTCTTCTCTCTGCGCCAGGCTGATTCCCAACTTGCCTAAGGCTGTTTTCTGTTGCTATAACTGAGCAACTGTCACAGGCAGGACAGTTCTAAGGAACGTAAGTTATTTAGCTCATAGGTCTGCAGTTAGGCAATCCAAGGTTGAGGAATGGCATCCGGTGAAGGCCTTGTGGGGCTTGGGAATTCTTTGCCTCCAGGGACATCACAGGGTGAGAGAGCCATGTGCAAGAGACAACTGGCTTTACTAATGGACTCACTTTCAAGATAGTCATGAAGACTCTCATAGGTGAATCCATCCTCTGGGAGCTCTGACTCAATTACTTAAAGGTTCCACCTAGTCCCCAGGTGGTGCACACCTTTATTCTCAGCACTTGGGAGGCAGAGGCAGGTGGATCTCTGTGAAGTGGAGGCCAGCCTGGTCTATGTAGCAAGTTCCAGACCAGTCACGGCCACATAGTGAAACCCTGTCTCATGAAACAAACAGGGGCTGCAGAGATGGCTCAGCAGTTAAGGAAGGGCACTTGCCACTCTTCCAGAGGACCTGGGTTCAATTCCCATCCCGGCTGGGCGGTGGTGGTGCACACCTTTAATCCCAGCACTCAGGAGGCAGAGCCAAGCAGATCTCTGTGAGTTTGAGGCCAGCCTGGTCTACAGAGTGAGATCCAGGACAGGCACCAAAACTACACAGAGAAACCCTGTCTCGAAAAACAAACAAAACAGAACAAAACAAAACACCAAAAAAACCCTAAGATGTATCTGTGTCCCGCCCAGTCTGCAGCTGCTCAGACCCAAGTAAACACACAGAGGCTTGTATTAATTAAAACTGCTCGGCCATTAGCTCAGGCTTACTACTGACTAGTTCTTACACTTAAACTCAGCCCATTTCTGTTAATCTATATGTCACCACGTGTTCCGTGGCTTTACCTGTATGCCATTACATGCTGCTCCCTAGATGGCAGGCTGGTGTCTCCTGCTCAGCCTCCCTCTTTCTAGAATTCTCCTTGTTTCTTATCCTGTCCATACTTCCTGCCTGGCTACTGGCCAAGCAGCATTTTATTTATCAACCAATCAGAGCAACACATATTCACAGCATACAGAACATCCCACAGCACCTAAGGTTACAGTACGGTGGTGCACACCTAAGATCCCAGCACTTGGAAAGTGGAGGCCATAGGGACAGGAGATTGAGGCCAGCTTGAACTTTAGTGAGCATCTGTGTTGTGACAAGTACTGGCGGGGCCATGATGAAGCAGTCATGCTCCTCACCTTAGAGCCTTGCAGGGAAGGAGACCCTAGCCACAAAGCCCAGGGTCTGCTCCCTTCCTGTCTCCAGTTCTAAGCATACTCTCTACCTCCCTTACCCATTGCAGGGAGGCACCTGGTCAGTGGAGAAGGTGATCCAGGTGCCCTCCAAGAAAGTGAAGGGCTGGATGCTGCCCGAAATGCCAGGTGAGTGCCAGGAGAGGTGGGAGTCAGCAGGTGGATTCCTGGCCTGGAAGAAAGACTCCTTAAAGTCCCTCAACCCACTCCTTAGGCTTGATCACTGACATCCTGCTGTCCCTGGATGACCGCTTCCTCTACTTCAGCAACTGGCTGCATGGGGACATTCGGCAGTATGACATCTCTAACCCACAGAAGCCCCGCCTTGCTGGGCAGGTAGAGGCTCTAGTGAAGGAGAGTCTGGGCATGGCATAGAGGCTGGAGAGCTTCGGGTGGTGGTGGTGGGGTAATAAGGGAGGATCGGGAAAAGCAAAAACGTGAGCAAAGGCACAGGACTGGAGGGTCGGCTAGCTGGGTGTGGAGGAGCACACCTTTAAGGCCAGCAGTAGAGAGACAGAGGGAAGTGGATTTGAGTTCAAGGCCAGCCTGGTTTACATAGTGAGTTTTAGGCCAGTCAGTTCCACACACACACACACACACACACACACACACACACACACGAAGGAATTCTAATAAAGGGAAACAGCTCTTCTGTAATGTCCACTCTTCTGTGACTGACTACCCAACAAGAACAAAGGAAGGAGAGGTCTGGTCCAGCTCCTGGTGGAGAAGGGAAGATGTGTAGACAGGAGCGCGAGGCAGCTGGTCACAATACCCATGCAGTCACAGGATGCAGAGAGTTGAATGCTGGTACTCATCCTGTCTTCCCCTTTTATTCAGTCTGGAATCCCAGCCAGGGGATGGTGCCACTCAGGTTCAGGGTGGATCTTCCCTTCTAATTAAAGCTCTCTGAAATGCCCCACAGATACTTTGGCCAGGGGTGGGAGGTATCCTCGCTGATTCTACAGCCTAGTGAGGCTGATAATGAAAATTAATCATCACTGTTGTCCCCCTTTGTCCTCTGCACCCCTGAACCCAGATCTTCCTTGGGGGCAGCATTGTTAAAGGAGGCCCTGTGCAGGTGCTGGAGGACCAAGAGTTAAAGTGTCAGCCGGAGCCCCTAGTGGTCAAGGTGAGAACATCTCTCTGGCCTCACCGGCCCCTCAGATCATTCTCAAGGAGTATCTGGAGGAACACTCTTGGGATCCAGGTGGTGTGCCAACACCTTAGTCAATCTGTATGTTACCTGGAGTCTGACCTCTTGTTTCCCCAAGGGAAAACGAATTCCTGGAGGCCCTCAGATGATCCAGCTCAGCTTAGATGGGAAGCGTCTTTACGTCACCTCCTCACTGTACAGTGCCTGGGACAAGCAGTTTTACCCTGATCTTATCAGGTGAGCAGCCCTGCCCAGGATCACCTCTCTAACTGTCCTACCCAGAAGGATCATTTGGCCTGCTGAGGACTCCTTAGGAACTCCACCTGTACCCACCACACAGATGGCCCATTTGGACCCTGACCCATCCCCAGGAACCCATTTATACTCACCAAATCTTAGGGTGGGGAGCTGGTCACACATGACCTCTCACGTATCCTTTTCTTCTCTTCCAGGGAAGGCTCTGTGATGCTGCAAATTGATGTAGACACTGTAAATGGAGGGCTCAAGTTGAACCCCAACTTTCTGGTGGACTTTGGGAAGGAACCCCTTGGTCCGGCACTGGCTCATGAGCTTCGTTACCCAGGGGGTGACTGCAGTTCTGACATCTGGATCTGAGAGGAGGAGCCTGGCTCCACTCTGCTCTCGTGGTCCCCACTACGCAAGGCCTCACGGGGACTAGAGAGATCTTCTGAGCAGCATTCACGGCTGTTGCTTGTGCTTCTCTGAAATGAGCTCATGGAAGCACCAAGAAATAAAATGCTGAACTGCCCCACCTTGTCATGGAGAGGGAGGGGTTGAGTCCTCTGCCACTGCCACTTTCTTTTTTTTTTTTTTTTTTTCTCGGTTTTTCGAGGCAGGGTTTTTCTGTGTAGCTTTGCGCCTTTCCTGGAACTCACTTGGTAGCCCAGGCGGGCCTCGAACTCACAGAGATCCACCTGGCTCTGCCTCCCAAGTGCTGGGATTAAAGGCGTGCGCCACCACCGCCCGGCACACTGCCACTTTCTTGCATAGAGAAGGCCTGAGGTAGATTCCAGAAGGTTGTCGTGACTGGTCTGTGCCAGTGATTCCAACGCGATGCCAATGACGTCAGACATCTCCCCTTCTATGGCTATCAGAACCTAAAGATTTAAGGGTGCAATTGCAACAGGAAACCTGAGGGATGGGCATGTCAGTCAATGTTTTAGACTTTTTTGGGCATGTGTGTGTGGTGTGTGTGTATGTATGTGTGTATGTGTGTATGTTCAAGCAGGTGTGTGTGTGGTGTGCATTTGTATGTGCATGGGCATGTGTGTGTGGTGTTTGTGTGTGTTCAATGATGTATATGTGTGGTGTGTGCATGTGTGTGTATGTGTGTGTGTGTGTGTGTGTGTGTGTGTGTGCATTCACGTGTGTGTGTTTAAGCCTCAGGTTGACACTGGGTTTCTTCCCTGATCACTCTTCGCCTTGTATATATATGGAGAAAGGCTCTCCTGCTGGACCTGGAGCGTGCTGTTGCAGGGAGGATGACTAGCCAGCTTACTCCAGGGATTCTGGCTCTGTTTCCCATGTGTTGTGCTCACAGGCGGCCACCCAGTTTTCACATGGGTTCTGGAGATCAGAACACTGGTCCTCACACATGGCCCCAGTCACATGGGTTCTGGAGATCAGAACACTGGTCCTCACACACGGCCCAAGTCACATGGGTTCTGGAGATCAGAACGCTGGTCCTCACACATGGCCCCGGTCACATGGGTTCTGGAGATCAGAACACTGGTCCTCACACACGGCCCAAGTCACATGGGTTCTGGAGATCAGAACACTGGTCCTCACACACGGCCCAAGTCACATGGGTTCTGGAGATCAGAACGCTGGTCCTCACAAATGGCCCCAGTCACATGGGTTCTGGAGATCAGTACACTGGTCCTCACACACGTATCTCCCCAGTCACATGGGTTCTGGAGATCAGAACACTGGTCCTCACACACAGCCCTAGTCACATGGGTTCTGGGGATCAGAACACTGGTCCTCACACATGGCAAGCACTTCACCCTCCGAGCATCTCCCCAGTCCTATGTTGTTTTTTGTTTTTTGGTTTTTTTTTTTTGTATTTTTCCTAACACATGATTTTTTTTTCATGAAACTAAAAATCTCATGCAGCACACTTTCTTTCCCTTTACAATCTTTAAACATTTCCCTTGAACAACCCACCCCACAGGGAGCTCTGACTCCCCTCTGCCTCTCCTGCCCATTACACCCTCTGGTGTGAACTTAACCTGCCTGAAGCTCATCATGAACTTGTCGTTTTGTTCTCATTTTAACAGATTTACTACAAAAACACGAGAACTCCTGAGGGTGGGAGGGTCCTAAGGGAGGCATGCCCACACGGGTTATTGAAACTCCTGAACTTCCAACACATAGTTGAATACCAGCATATGCATGTTTTAAGAAACAAGATGAAGCCATGGTGATAGAAACCCTAACTAAGACACCCATTGAGCCCCACCTAAAGCGTTCAACTGCTTTCCTTATCCAAAGTCCCAAAGTCCACATTCTGCCAACAAGCTGCGTAGTCAGGCCTGTCAAGCAACACCCTGCTCCCCGGTACCACTTCTGTCTCAGCCAGTGTTCCGTTACTGTGAAGAGACACTATGACCACAGCAACTCTTGTAAAATAAAGCATTTAATTGGGGCTGGCTTACAGTTCAGAGGTTTAGTCCATTATCCTCATGGCAGGGAGCATGGCGGCACATAGGTAGACGTGAAAGCTGAGAGTTCTACAACCAGATCCAAAGGCAGCAGGAAGAGAGAGACACTGGGCCTGGCTTGAGCATTTGAAACCCCAAAGCCCACTCCCAGTGACATATTTCCTCCAACAAGGCCACACCTACTCCAACAAGACCACACCTACTCCAACAAGACCACACCTACTCCAACAAGACCACACCTACTCCAACAAGACCACACCTACTCCAACAAGACCACACCTACTCCAACAAGACCACACCTACTCCAACAAGACCACACCTACTCCAACAAGACCACACCTACTCCAACAAGGCCACACCTACTCCAACAAGACCACACCTACTCCAACAAGACCACACCTACTCCAACAAGGCCACATCTACCACAACAAGACCACACCTACTCCAACAAGACCACACCTACTCCAACAAGACCACACCTACTCCAACAAGGCCACATCTACCACAACAAGACCACACCTACTCCAACAAGACCACACCTACTCCAACAAGACCACACCTACTCCAACAAGACCACACCTACTCCAACAAGACCACACCTACTCCAACAAGGCCACATCTACCACAACAAGACCACACCTACTTCAACAAGACCACACCTACTCCAACAAGACCACACCTACTCCAACAAGACCACACCTACTCCAACAAGACCACACCTACTCCAACAAGGCCACATCTACCACAAGACCACACCTACTCCAACAAGACCACACCTACTCCAACAAGACCACACCTACTCCAACAAGACCACACCTACTCCAACAAGACCACACCTACTCCAACAAGGCCACACCTACTCCAACAAGGCCACACCTACTCCAACAAGACCACACCTACTCCAACAAGACCACACCTACTCCAACAAGACCACACCTACTCCAACAAGACCACACCTACTCCAACAAGACCACACCTACTCCAACAAGGCCACACCTACTCCAACAAGACCACACCTACTCCAACAAGACCACACCTACTCCAACAAGACCACACCTACTCCAACAAGACCACACCTACTCCAACAAGACCACACCTACTCCAACAAGGCCACACCTACTCCAACAAGACCACACCTACTCCAACAAGACCACACCTACTCCAACAAGGCCACACCTACTCCAACAAGGCCACACCTACTCCAACAAGACCACACCTACTCCAACAAGACCACACCTACTCCAACAAGGCCACACCTACTCCAACAAGACCACACCTACTCCAACAAGACCACACCTACTCCAACAAGGCCACACCTACTCCAACAAGGCCACACCTACTCCAACAAGACCACACCTACTCCAACAAGACCACACCTACTCCAACAAGACCACACCTACTCCAACAAGGCCACATCTAATCCCTGTCAAGTAGCCCCACTCCCTAATGACCAAGCCTTCAAATCTATGAGCCTACGGGGGCCGCTCCTACTCAAACCACCACAGGTCTCCATTACAGCTTAGGCCTCACCTCCACAGCTTCAACAAGATGACTGTCATTTTGTTTGGTTGGTTTTGTTTTTTCCCCAGACAGGGTTTCTCTATGTAGCCATAGCTGTCCTAGAACTCGCTCTGTAGACCAGGCTGGCCTCGAACTCACAGATATCCACCTGCTTCTAACTCCCAAGTTCTGGGATTAAAGGCGTGCACCACCACCACCCAGCTTTATTTTAATTTTGTATTTATTATTGTTTGTATCTATGATATGTGCATATGAGGGTAGACATATGTGTATGTGTGTTGTGTGAGTGTGTGTGTAGGTCAGAGGACAGCTTTTAAGAGTTGGTTCTCTCCTTCTATTGTGGGTTCTGGGGACTGAACTCAAGTTGTCAGGACTGCATGCTGCGTTTACCCCACGAGCTATCTTCACTGGCCAGCTCTCACAACGTCACGGAATGGCCTCTCAGAGCCTTCTTGCAGGGAATCTACCCCTGTCACACATTCTTGGGCCTGAGCAGCTTTCTGAAAGCTTGGTGCAAGCCACAATAACCCTCAAGTCTTGTAGTTTACATGTCTGAAAGAACAGTACCACATGGATAATGGTGTCAAGTTCGACCGGCAATACTGGCAGCTCAGGACGTGGCCTGGCTATTTTTACCACAGCTTTAGTAGGCTCTGAGTGCCTAGGTGGGAGAACCTGGGAAGATGTTTCACTATGAAGTTGGTTTAGAGTAGGGAACCTCGGCTGTGGTACAGTTAAGGAACTTTCTTCTAAAGTGATTTTGCATGTTCAAACTCTGGAACCTTCATGGTGGGGTCTTGCCTTCAAGGCTCCACTCCAATTATCCCATTGCAGAATGCAAGGTTTCTTTTTAGTTACACTAATCTCTTTACCAACTGCCCATTCTGTCCACAGTCTTTGTCTGCAGCTTTAAACTGGCCCAGACTTCTTTCCTCACCAAACCACAAGTGGATATTTTTCACATCTTTCTTCTTTACTCTCCCTACAAATACGGCTAAGAACACTGACTAGTAACCATGCTACAGACCAAATAGCATGTTGTTTTGAGATTTCCCCTCATCAAACATTTCAGTCCATTACTTTTGAATCCAGCCTCAGATTTTTTTTTTAATTTATTTATTGTATATACAGTATTCTGCCTGCATGTCTGCCTGCAGGCCAGAAGAGGGCGCCAGATCTCATATCAATGGTTGTGAGCCACCATGTGGTTGCTGGGAATTGAACTCAAGACCTCTGAAAGAGCAGCCGGTGCTCTTAACCACTGAGCCATCTCTCCAGCCCCAGCCTCAGATTTTTAGAATACGGGCTTGAACACAGCCAGATCCTGTGCCAGAGAAAAATATGAATGGCTTCTAGCCTACTTCCTACAGACACTCTTTGTTCCCTCCAAAATCTCATGAGCACAATCTTTACTGCCTGCATTTCTATTGGCATTCCATACTTTTGAACTCCCACTGGAATGGCCTATTAACTCCTGCTTACAACATTCCAGGGCTTCCCTAGCTCACAGCTCCAAACTCTTGTATGGTCCTCCACAAAACAGTTCTAAATATAGCACACATACCTACCTACTACTGTGAGAGTGAAAGTTACATTTTAAGTTTTAATTACTATGCCTTAGAGATCCATGAAACAAAACTGCCTCTGATCTGCAAGCCCCTTGATTGTCCAAGGACAGATAGTTCCTGAAATGTTGGAGGATATTATTTATGGGAGATAACAAGCCCGATGTTTTCACTCCCCTAACTAAGTCTGTTTGACCCACCTGCACCTATGTGCTTGATCACACATGGGCAGGAAATATGTCAGGATGTACCCTTGCCCCTGATTGGATACAGGCAGGAGGCATGCAGGTAGAAAGTACATCAGGTTGTATGCTTGCCCCTCATTGAACCTCGCAGGAAATGTGGTGAATTATGGGTTTTGCCTTCTTAAAGCCATGCAAAATGTGACTCAGGGCCATTTCCTGGGAACCTGAGTATGAACCTCGCCACTCACCTGGCCAGCGTTTAATTAAATCTTGCTTCAAATTTAGCTTTAAACTGTGGTAGTGGTCTTATTAACAATACCCCAAAGTCAGGAAGCCACAGTAGAGACCCTACTCCCAGTACTAATTTTCTGTATTAGTTACTTTTCTTGTTGCTGTAATGAAATACCTGACAAGAAGCAGTTTGAGACTGGTTTGCTTTGCCTTGTGGCTCAGGGCATGCAGCCCAGAGTGGTGGGGAAGGGATGGGGGCAGAAGGCTGTTGGCTCCTATCCCAGCAGATCAGAAAGCAGAGAAAGGGCAATGGTGGCACTCAGCTGGCTTCTTTTCCCTTTTTATTCGACCCAGGATCCCACCCCCACTGGATGAGATGATGCTGTATACATCCCTCAGTTAGTTCTGTCTGGAAGCCCCCCCACAGACACACCCAAAGGAGTGTGTCACTAATGTCCTAAGGGTTTCTTAATCTAGTTAAGCTGATAATCAAAGCAACTCATCTTACGTGCTTTCTCCTATTCAAAGGACAAACCTTGAGCACCTACAGCAGACAGGAAGGAAACTACCTAGACACCTGGGGTTATAGCTCAAGTACCTACAACGCATCTGAAAACAGACATGCAGATAAAGTGCAGGGAAAACTGGAAAACTCACCACTCAGCGGTAGAAAACCAAGCCTCCAAGCCAGGACATGACACACACCTGTATTCCCAGGGCTTGAGAAGCTGAGACAGGAGGACTGTGAGTTCCAGGCTAGCCTGGACTACATACCAAAAAACAAAACCAATAACGATAATAAATGAATTAATAAATATACCTCACAATGTGCTATCACTACACACTTGTTAAAATGGTTCAACTGAAAAACAAAAAACAACGAAGCTATAGGTATACTGTGATGGCCAAGGACACCTCCACTTTGTGCTGGACACCCATTTTAAATTCCAAAGGGTAAGTTCCCCGACTCCTTCTCCCTCCCCAGAATTGTGTGACTGTTGTAAAATGATTGACTGCTTGCTTTGGCTTCTGGAAACTCACTTACTGTACAGGGGGAGTGAGGCAGTTTCTCACGGAACTGTCAGTTCTACAGAAAGGAAGTAATTGTGGTTTTCTCCTTTAAAAGGCCTTCCTTCACTCACTTCTGGGAGGTACATCTCGGAACTGGATTAGAGACTGTGTCCCTGCTGGCAGTTTTAATAAATCTGGCTAACTATAATCTGAATTGAGTGTAGGGGTCTTTTCCCAGTGGTCTCAGATTCCATAACAATATCTCAGTGGTGGAGTGCACGTAAGACCCTGGCTTCCATTCCCAGCACCAGAATGGTGACGAAGTGGGGGGAGGAGAAGGGGGAGGGGACCGGGCTGGTGAGACAACTGTCCATTGCTGGTTGGGATGTAAAAGGGGACATTCTTTTCCTCCATTTTCGAGCTGCTCATGTAGTAGCTTATGGTAGAATGTCTGGTAGAGTGTACATGAAGGCTCTAGATTCAAAATCCAGTATACATTTTTCTCATCCAGTGCAGTGGTGCAAGCCTTTAATCCCAGCCCTCGGAAGACAGAGGCAGACAGGCCTCAGTGAGTTTGAGACCAACCTGGTGTACACATCTAGTTCCAGGAGGGCCAGGACTAAACAGAGAGACCCTGTCTCAAAAAAACCAATTTATTTTCCACAGGCAAGTGTGTGTGTGTGTGTGTGTGTGTGTGTGTGTGTGTGTGAGAGAGAGAGAGAGAGAGAGAGAGAGAGAGAGAGAGAGAGAGAGAAAGAGAGAGAGAGAGAGAGAGAGAGAGAGAGAGAGAGAGAGAGAGAGATGAATGTCTGCATATGTGGAGGTGTGTTTATGCATTGTGTGGACATTCATATGGAGGTCTAAGGTTGATGCCCCAAACCCTCCATCACTCATTACTCACTGAGGCAGGACCTCCCAATCAAACACAGAGCTTACTGATACAGCCAGTCTTTCTAGCCAACTCACTCTGGGAATCCCATCTCAACCTTCCACTGCTAGAATTGCAGGTGGGTTGCCATGCTCTCCTGGTATTTGATGAGTGCTGGGATCTGAACTCAGATCCTCAGGCTGTGCAACAAGCACTTTAACCACTGAGTCATCTCCACAGCCCCAGGAACAATCATTCTTTTTTTTTTTTTTTTAATGAAGAGAAGGGTTTATTCTGCCTCATAGTTTGAATGTATGGTCTATCACAGACAGGAAGGCATGGAACAACCACTCTTAAAAATAGTTTGGAGGCCGGGCGGTGGTGGCGCACGCCTTTAATCCCAGCACTTGGGAGGCAGAGCCAGGCGGATCTCTGTGAGTTCGAGGCCAGCCTGGGCTACCAAGTGAGTTTCAGGAAAGGCGCAAAGCTACACAGAGAAACCCTGTCTAAAAAAAAAAAAATAGTTTGGAAGGGGCTGGAGAGATTGCTCAGCAGTTAAGAGCATTGGCAGCTCTTCCAAAGGACCCAGGTTCAATTCCTAACACCCACATGGCAGTAACTCACAACTGTCTGTAACTCCAGTTCTAGGGATCCTACACCCTCACACAGACATGCAGGCAAAACACCGATGCACATTAAAAAATAGTTTGGCAGGTCTTTTTAAAATTTAAATGTGGCTCTGTATGAGCAACTGCCCTTCATGCATTTATTTTTGGATAGCTACTCAAAATGTATGTTCATATAAAAACTAGTATACAACAGTTCATCGTAGCTTTTTTGGCAATAACCCCAAACTAGAAACAACCCAAATGTCCTTCATCAGATTTACCAAAAGCAAGGGAATGGCTAAACAAATTGTATTATATCCATGCCATGGATATAATAAAATGATAAATAAAAATAATAAAAATAAAAATCATAATAAAAAAATGAACTATTGATAACCACAACTTGGATGGCTCTCAAAGACTTCTAAAACAACTTATAGCTTTAGTACTTCCCCCAGCCATGTGAGAGTGTGTGAGAAAGAGTGCATGTGTGTGCATCCTAGTTTGCTTTCTATTACTGTGGAGGTCTGAAAGAAAATGGCCCCCAAAGGAGAGGCACTATTAAGAGGTGTGGCCCTCTTAGAGTAGGTGTGGTCTTGTTGGAGAAGTGTGTCACTATGGAGGCAGGCTTTGAGGTCTCATATACGCTCAAGATACCACCCAATGAGACAGTCCACTTCCTGTTGCCTACAAGATGTAGGACACTTGGCTACCTCTCCAGCACCATGTCTGCCTGCACACCACCATGTCCCACCATGATGATAATGGACTGAGCCTCTGAACGGTAAGAGAGCCACCACAATTAAATGTTTTCCTTTATAAGAGCTGCCATGGTCATGTGTCCCTTCACAGCAATAGAAACTATTAATATTTTGATCCACCCCTTGAAATCCCACCTCTTGGCTCCGCCCTGCTTCCTGACGGTAAAAGCCTCATTCTAAGGAAAAACTCCTCCCCTTCCTCTCTCTTCCGCTTTTCCTCCCATGAGGTGTGGACCCTCAACCTCTCTCTCTCTTTCTCTGTCTCTCTTTCCTATCTTTCTCTTTATCTCTCTATTATAATAAACTCTCCATGTGGATGCAGCATCTGGGTTGTGAATTTCCCTGCACACTTGGGATACTGGGGAGGGGGTCATACCCCCCCAACAATTCATAACAGAAACCCTAACTAAGACAGATACCATTACCAAAGGCATCGTGTGTGTGTGTGTGTGTGTGTGTGTGTGTGTGTGTGTGTGTGTGCATGAACATATGCCATAGTTCAGGTACCACCTCCATCTACCATATGGTCCTGGGATTTGAACTCAGGTCATCAGTCTTAATAGAAGTTTTTTACCCACTAAGCCATCTCACCAAACTAAGGGAACTACTTTGAATAAAAACACATACACATGCCAAAAAACTTACTTTTACATATGTATGTGTGTGTATAAAATAATTCTGACTATAAAACATTCTCAAAGGTCAAAATCATATAACCAGAGAACAGGTAATGGTTGCCAGGGGTTAAGTTAACATTGGGTATCCTGTGGTGATGACTCTTGAGTGTCAGAACCAAGTGGTGGTTACACAAATCTACAATGTGATAAAGTCACAGAGATCTAAACACTATACACAAATGAGCATGTGTAAAACTGAGGAAATCTAGATAAGCTTGGCCGATTGTATCAATGCCAATTTCCTGGTTACTATATTGTACTGTGGTTATGTAAAATGCGCCATTTAGTAAAATGGGGTGAAGGGCACAGGAAATCTTTCTGAATTATTTCTTGTAACTATATAGGAACCTTTGATTCTCACAAAATAAAGAATAATGCAAGGGACAACTTGAAAGTATCCACTGGGACACTGAGAATCAAGTGAGAGGCTCAGTGGGAAAAGGCCTCCGAGCATCATGACCCGAGTAGATTCCAGGACCCACATGGTGAAAGGAGAGAACTGACATCAGCAAGTTGTCCTCTGACCTCCACCTAAGTACTGTGACTTGTGTGCATGTGCACTCACACACCGTTTAAAAAAGAGAAAGACTAACAATTATGCCTCTCCTGCACTTGGGTGATATAGGCAGGCAGATCAGGAGAATGCATAGAACTTGGGTTAACCTGGGCTATGTAAGACTCTATCTCAAAATAAAAGAATAATGTTTTTAAACTACAAAAGGAGGGTAACCAGAGCTTATATATGTTCCAATAAAGAGGCAATAGAAAGCACACAATACTACCTAAAATATCCTTGCTAGAAAAATTAAGCTTGATAGCATTCTAGATTTCAACTAGTCCAGGGAAATATAGGAATCGGAGAACAAGTTTAAAAATACTTTGAATTTTCTATTTTGTAGTGTCTATCTGGTTTTGGTAACAAGACCACACTGGCTTCACAGAATGAATTTAGTGGTGTTTCTTCACTTTGTATTTTTGTTTGTTTTGTTTTTTGAGACAAGGCCTCTCTGTGTAGGCCTGGATGTCCTGGAATTCATTATGTAGATCAGGCTGGACCTCAAACCCAGAGTTCTGCTTGCTTCTGCCTCCTGAGTGCTGGCACTAAAAGCATGTGCCACTGCCCAGCTTTCACTTTCTATTTTATGGAACAAAAAAAATTGGTCTGGGGCCCTCCTTGAAGTTTGATAAAATTCAGCAGTCAATCTGTCTGGTCCTGGGCTTTTCTTGGCAGCAAGGCTTTTATAAACAGCTTAATCTCAAGTTTGCAGGGTCTGTCTAAGTTATCTGTACCTTCAGAGCTTAATCTTGGTAGATGCTATGAGCTGAGAAAATTTCCTGGGAGTTATCCAGGTAGTCAGAGTACAGTCTTTCACAGTCATTTCTATGATGTTCTGAATTTCATTGGAGATCACTGTAACAACACCCTTGACCTCTAATTTTGTTAACTTGTCTTCTTGTCAGATTAGCTAAAAGTTGTCTTATCTTACTAACTTCTTCAAAGAACCAACTCTTTGATTTTTGTGTCTTTTCAACCTCGATTTCATTACTTTCTTCCCTAATCTATATTATTTTTTGCTGTCTACTATGTTTAGGGTTAGCTGCTTGCTTTCTGAGAGTCTTGAGGGTGCATCATTACATTATTTCATATCTCTTGGGTTTTTTTGTTGTTGTTGTTTTAGTTTTTCAAGACAGAGTTTCTCTGTGTAGCCCTGGCTGTTCTGGAACTTGCTCTGTAAACCAGGCTGGCCTTGAACTAATAGAAATCCACCTGCCTCAGCCTCCCAAGTGCTGGGATTAGCTGGGATTAAAGGCGTGTGCCACCACTGGCTATCTATAAGATTTTTTGAAATTTATTTTTATTTTAGGTGCACTGGTGTTTTGCCTGCATATGTCTGTGTGAGAGTGTTAAGTCTCCTGGAACTGGAGTTCTAGACAGTAGGGAGCTGCCATGTGCTAGGAATTGAACCTGGGTCCTCTGGAAGAGCAGTCAGTGCTCTTAACCACTGAGCCATCTCTCCAGCCCCTATCTCTCAGATTTTTTAATTTGAGGATTTATCACTATTAACTGTCCTCTTAGGACTGCCTTGGCTGCATCCCACAGGTTCTGATAAGATGTGCTTTCATTTCCATTTGTCTCTAGAGTAGCGTTCATTTGTACTAACAGTCTACTCTTGAAGAAATTAGAAAAAAAATTTCATTCAAAATAACTCTGCCCCAAATTTAAGTATTAAAGAATATATCTAGCCGGGCGGTGGTGGCGCACGCCTTTAATCCCAGCACTTGGGAGGCAGAGCCAGGCAGATCTCTGTGAGTTCGAGGCCAGCCTGGACTACCAAGTGAGTCCCAGGAAAAGCGCAAAGCTACACAGAGAAACCCTGTCTCGAAAAAACCAAAAAAAAAAAAAAAAAAAAAAACCAAAAAAAAAAAAAAAAGAATATATCTAAAGAGTGAAAGACTTCTACAATTAAAACTTCAAGATACTGAAAAAGGAAATCACAGAAGATATTAAATAATGAGGAAATATTCCATATTCCTGAATAGGAAGAATTAATATTGTAAAGATGTCTATGTTGAAAAATTAATATACAAAATGAATGTAATTACCTATCAAAATCCCATGTCATATTTCATGGGTTAGAAAAACAATACAAGAAATCCTATGGAATCACAGAAGACCACCGATAGCTGAAGTACTCCTAGGGAGTAACAGCACTCCCAGTATTACAACATCTGACCTCAAATTATACCAAAGAGCTGTAGTGATAAAGGCAGCCTGGTCCTGGGATGAAATAGACAGACCAATGAAATAGTAGAGAACCCAGAACTGAAACGGCAAAACTGCATTCACTTAATGTTTGACAAACACGACAAAAACATAATTTGGAAAAAAGATAGCCTACTCAACAAATGGTGTGGGCAAAACTGGCCAGGCCTCTAATCCCAGCACCAGGGAGGCAGAGGCAGGCAGCTCTCTGTGAGTTCAAGGCCAGCCTGGGCTACACAGCAAGTTCCAGGACAGTCAGAGCTATATGGTCAGAGCTTTTTTTTAATGACCAGCAGCAGTACAGGAACTAACCCCAAGTATCAACAGACAGAATGACAGGAAAATAAAGTTTCTGTACAGCAGAGGAAACAATGATCAGAATTAACAGACAACCTCCAGAATGGAAGAAAATCTTTACAGGCGAAAATTTAGACAAGGGGCTAATATCCAGAATTTACAAAGAATTGCAGAAATTAATTAACAAAGGAAATAAAACTGTCAATCACCAAAGAGCAAGCAGACAGTTTCCAAAGGGAATGCCGACACAAACGGCCAGTACCTTTGAGACAAGGTCTCATTGTGTAACTTTGGCTGGCCCGGAACCTACTATGAAGACCAAGCTGGTCGTGAACTCACAAAGATTCACCTGCCTAAGCCTCCCGAGTGCTAGGATTAAAGGTGTGTGCCACCATGTCTGGAACCCAATAACTATTTTTAAAAGTGTTCAATATCCCTAACCACCAGGGAAATGCAAATTAAAACTATTCTGAGATACCACCTCATTCCAGTGAGAATGGCTGTCTTCAAGAAATCTGATAACAAATGTTGGAGAGGATGTGGACGGAGAGGAACCCTAATTTACTGTTGGTGGGGGTACGAGTTAATACAGCCATTGTGGACGTCAGTCTGTAGATTCCTCAAAAAATTAAAACTAGAACTACCATATGACCCAGTCTGTACCCTGTCATAGAGATATTTGCACATTCATGTTTATTGCTGCTTTAGTCAGTATAGCAAAGAATTGGAATCAACCTGGTTGTCAACAGATGAATGGATAATGAAAATGTGGTGTGCATACTACTCAGTTCTAGAGAAAAATGAAGTTAAAAAACGTCAGGAAAATGGAGTCAGACTGTTCGATACTAAGCAAAATCACAATCTCGGAAAGAAGCAATCTACATGTGCTCTCTCATGCAGAATCTAGCCAATGATCTGTGTACACATGCAAGTGGATGCATATGTGGGTTCAGTGTAACCTGAAAAGAACAAAAAAGGCTAAACACCAGGGGATGAGGAGGACTGGAGGCAGGTAATGACCACAGTTATAAGAGGATAGAAAGCTAATTTCTTTCTAGTTCTAATTCTGTCACAGATTTTTGGTTTGGGTGGTGGATTAGTGCATAAAATATATTTGATACTGAAAGTGTAAAAGCTAATGTGAAGCTTTATAGCTTCCATTCTGAATGCCAATTCGAGTTCATTGAGTTGCACAGACTTGAGGTCTAGTTAATTTGGGTACATAGTATTTTTATTTATTTGCAAGTTTTTTAAATAAAAAGTTCATAGGGTTAGAAAATATAATAAAATAAAAACACTGGGCTGGAGAGATGGCTTGGCGGTTAAGAACACTGGCTGCTCTTCCTGAGGACCCAGGTTCAATTCTCAGCTGTCTCTAACTGCAGTTTCAGGGATCAGACACCCTCACACAGGCACACATGGGCAAAACACCAATGCACATAAAACAAAAATTAATTAATGAAATAAAAACTACCATGAAGATGTGTGAGCTCCAGTTCTCGGAAGAAGCTACAGTCATCCTGCAGACTGCTTGGCCTCAGCTGACTAGAACATCATAGTTCTGGAGCATGGGGACTCATGCCTATAAACCCCACACCTGGAAGACTAAGCAGGAGGACTGCAATGACTTCAGGGTGAACATGGGGTATTCAAGGTCAGACTTGCCTAGAGTGAAGCTATGTATTTAAAAAGAAAGGAAAAGACAAACAAAAATCACAGTTGTAAAAAATGTGTCACCAAAATTATCTTGGGCTAGCTTAGGCCCTTAGGCCAATTACCTTCACTTTCTATCTGACCTAACAATCCCCTTACTAATAAACTTCTCAAAATGTATCCACTGAGCTAGGAAATGTCTAGCCTCCACCAACCCTAAAGCTAAGAGTAGTATCAATTACACAGTGAAAACCAAATAGCCTTCTGTCCGCAAATTCCACAACACATTCTCCCCAATCCTAACAGATGCCAGTAGTAGTGTTTAAAATGGGTCTGAGGGCTCAAGAAAATGGCCACATGTTCCAGCTTGCTTTCTGTTGGTGTGCTAGGACACTCTGACCAAAAGCACCTTCGAGAAGAAAGGGGCTTACTTCATCTTACACGTCTAGGTAACGATCTGTCACTGAGGGATTCAGGGCAGGAGCTTGGGGCAGGAGCAGAGGCCAGAACCGTGCAGGGCAGGTGCTCACCGGCTTACTCCCTACCTGACTCCAGGTGCCTTTCTCATACAGCCCGGGCCCACCAACCTAGAGACGGCACTGTCTACAGAGGGCTGAGCTCTGGATCAATTAGCAATCAAGAAAATGCCCCCCAGGCCAATCCCAACTGAAACTCCCTCAAATAACTCTAGGTTGTGTCGAACTGACAGCTGAATCTAACCAGGAAACCATGCAATCCGAAGTGTTTGAGCAAGGCAAGATGTTCACTTCTACAGAAGGGAGGTTAGCCATGCTTCAGCAAGCATGTTGTACAGGGAGAGTAATGATACTCCTAAAGAGTCCTGGGCCTTGTTCTGAGTGGTCAGAAGGCTGCCTCATGGACTTAGTGGCTGGCAGCAGAGGTCATTAGCAAAGTGCTACTCCTGAGCACAGGATCCGAGTCAACCTTCAACAAAGAGAGCAACCATGAGTACATTACTTCAGTCTTAGGAAAAGACTGACAGGGAGACATCCTACCAATTCCTTTAAAGATAGAATTTACTCAGTCTCATGAACTCTTCCAGAGAAAAGATATTATTTCACCCCATTTCCCACAGGAGGGAAATGGGGCCTCACAGGGCTGTGGGGAGGAGACCACAAGCACCACTTCCTTTACAAAACTCCGGTCAGGACTGGGAATATGACTTGGGGTGGAACATCTCTACTGTGTGGAACAAAATGCATCCATGTAAGAGACTGTTGACCTGGAGCCCACGACTGCGTAAGATAGGTGCGAAATTCTGCATGTGTGTCTTTCATCAGGAGCTCAACAAACCTTCAGAGGGTTATGCACCCATAACCTATCAAATACTACCTTTTCTGAAGGGAAAAGTTACCACAGCACTAAATTTCTTCATGCGGCACGTAATCAAAGTTCCGGTGTTCACCAAGTAGGGAACTCCTAGGAAGGAGAGGAAGCACACACAGGAAACCAGAGTACTCACTAACGGGCAGAGGGAGATGAGTATGGAGGGAAGACAGAGAAAAGGACTAGAGGCTCAACAGACAGGCTTTATTCTGGAAAAGACCTGCAAAGGGGTGGGGGGAGGTGTCTTTAGTATAAGGACCGGAACCAGTTACAGGACAGAAAAGGGAAGGGTGGAAGGGCCTATAGAGCTTCCTTTTGTGGCCAATGGTCACTAGTTACTAAAGGTAGCTAGGGAGGTAGGGTGTGTAGTGGGTGGGTCAGGTGACCAATAAACATCTCTTGTGGGTTTCTGGGGTAAATGGAGCAAAGAGGCAAGAATCTGGAAAATGAATTGGCACGAAGATGCTTTAGTTCTGGGAGTTGTCATTGCTTAACTAAAACGGAGGCGCTTTATAAAATGGCGTGAGCATGGCTAACAATAGAGAAAAAATTTCCACTTAATGTGGTACAGCTGCTAAGGGTTTGAAGAGTCTCTGTGGAAGGAAGGGGGGTCTGCTGTTTGAGAGGCTGTTGGCCGCAGGGGACTGGGGAAAACGAGGGAAAGACTTGGAATGGTTCAACTTGTTTTTTTATACCAAAAAGGAGTTACAGGATGTTATAAAGAATTGCCATCACTAGCCATCATTTTCTAGCAGTTCTTTAAACAGAACAACCACCGACTGATTCCTTTGGGCCAGCTCGAACAGCCAAAGGCAAAATTCAAACATGGTAGCTATGTCCACTCCGTTTTGTAAAGCTCCCCAATTTTGGTGAGACAATGTGAATCCCTGAAACCAAAGAAATCTGGTTCCCACAACCAAAGTAACTTGTTTTTACAGATTCTTGCCACCCATGTCCTATCGACCCCCAGTAATGAGGATGTTTGTCATCCTCCTGACACTTTAAACTCACCTTATTCCCCAGCTAACCCTAGCCAACCACTTTCCTAGCCCCTAACTGCCCGCTGTGGTTTCGGACCCTAGAGGGCATCTACGCAGGTCTCTCCCCGAGTAAAACCCGCGCTCGTTCCCTTATCCGTCTTCTCGATGACCTTACAGCACAGGATCAGAGGGCAAAAGAGCAGACGCTCCAGAGGCCGCGGAGCGCTCGGGCTTTCATCCTGCGGTCCCTTTAAGAAAAGAACCGTGTCCGGACCCGCAGGCCTAACCGACCCCAGTTTTAACCGAAACCTAACCTGGACTTCCCCCTCTTGACTCAAATAAGACTAACTTTGGATTTTCCCTCCCCTCTCGACCAATCAGATTCTGTTACCAGGCAGACTTTCGCTGCCTTCGTCTTGGTGGCAGCAACGACCAATCACAGAGCAGGCCGTGCGTGTATCCAGGCAGACCGCGGCTGGGACAACCATTCAGAAAAAGGAAAATAAAAGCAACGCACGAGCCCGCCGGCCGGGCACCGTGGGGCTGGGCTGGAGCGGAGGTAGCCAAGGGGCTAGTTTCTCTTTCTCTCTTACCTATCTCATGTCCGTGCTGGAAGGTGACGGTGCCGAGGTAGGAGGGGCGACAGGACTTGGGTGCCAGCAGGACCAGCTTTCCGCAGCTCCTCACCCGTGCGCACGTGCCCGAATCTGGGACCCGGTTCCCCGCAGGGTTTCCTGCGCCTCGTCTCCGGAGTTCGGAGACCAGCCCTCCCACCCCCCGGGATCAGCACCAGGGGGTGGGGTGGAGGGGCCCGAGGGGAGTGGGGACGCCACGGGGTGGGATGCCGTGGGATGACGTAGGGTCCGCGCCGCGGCGAGGGGGGCAGCGGGGGAAGCCGTGGCGAGACTCCGTAATGAGAACTCGGGCCCAGTTTTTTTCAAACCTGGAAGGGCCGAGTATGTTCCTCTCCCTTCCGACCTCCCCGGCAAAATCAATGGCGAGGAGTCTATTAGAATATCGGAGAACTTTGGTTTGTCGTTGTCGTTGTTTTTTTTTTTCGGGGTCGGGGGCCGTTACAGCACTGGGAGGAATTACAAGATCGCTTTCTAACGTGGATTTCCCCACCCCTATCTCTTCCCGTAACAGTTTCCCAGATTTGAGAGACTTGAAAAGGTGGGGCATAGAGAATGGAGATGTCAGAGATCTCTTTGGGTCTAGAAGGACCTGACAAAGTAACGGAATAATTCTAATTTTAGAGAAGGCAAGTGGTGAGGAAAACCTCTGGGGGAAGCTTTGCTTCTGTTTGTATTTCTGGGTAGAGACAGGACTGCCCTGGGGTCTCTAGGGGAAAGGAAGCTTGGTGGGAGTTAAATCTCCTGTCTTGTCTTCTCTCAGCTTTAGTCCTCATGCTGGGATGGCAGAAGATAAACCTGATGTTAAAAGTCCCAGGGTTGGGGCAAGGCCCCAAGGTGGTGCTGAAGCTGGGGAACCCACCACCCTTCTTCAAAGGCTCCGAGGTACCATTTCGTAAGTAATCGTCTCGGTCTCCAAACCCTGTTCCAGCCCCAGCTGTAGATCCTTGTTACCCTTCACTCCTTACTCAGGCAAGTGTTCAAGAGCAGGCTGAGGTCTGGGGTCTTGGTAGCAGTGTGGTCCCTTTTCTATCTCTAGCAATCAGACAAAGGGATGGGAAAACCTTGTGACCTCCAGCTTTTCTTCTTCTCCACAGCAAGGCCGTGCAGAACAAAGTCGAGGGAATTCTGGTAAGCATGTTGGGAAAGGGCCACAGAGGTGGTATTGCCGAGGGGTGAGGATGGTGGTGATGATGTGAGGCAATACATCGGTTTATGTGGGAGCGGCAGTGCTGTCCACCTTTGAGCATCATGCTACAGCCTTCTGTGACCTATGTAGAAAGAGATAAAGTCAAACCCAGTCCCCTCCCCTCTGCTCCCTTTCTCTCCATGGGAGCCCATAAGGTTCCTCAGTACAGTGAGTACTCAAACTCAACTCAGGTCCCTTTTCATTCTGACAGCCTGACTTAGAGTCAGCTGGACTCTGTGGTCAAGATCAGATCATTCACTGGGTCCTTGGCTTCATCTCTCCTACTTCTCTTTCCTTCTGCCTCAGCAAGAAGTACAGAAGTTCTCTGACAACGACAAGCTCTATCTCTACCTTCAGCTCCCTTCAGGGCCCAGCATTGGCGATAAAAGGTACTTTGGTGTTAGTGTTTTAGATGTCCTAGGTTCTGATCTTGAGTCTCACTGTGATGAGTCAAAAAGTAGGTGATGGGGAGGGGGTTAAGAGCACTGGCTGCTCTTGCATAGGACCCAGGTTCAATTCCTAGCTCCCACATAGTAGCTCACAACCATCTATAACTCCAGTTCCCAGGAATCTTGACACCACTTTGTGACCTCTGTGGGCAGCAGGCACACATATGCTGCACATACATACATGCAGGCAAAACACTCATACATATAAAATAATATTAAAAAAAAAAAGAAGTAGGAGATGCATAGATGATGTCCTGCCCTGGCATGGTTTAAGTAGGAGATGCATAGATGATGTCCTGCCCTGGCATGGTTTAAGTAGGAGATGCATAGATGATGTCCTGCCCTGGCATGGTTTAAGTAGGAGATGCATAGATGATGTCCTGCCCTGGCATGGTTTAGCAGAGAAAGGTGCATTTGGGACTGACTGATTTGGTCCAGCACCATTGAAGTATGTGTGTCCTTTTACTTGTCTTACAGCTCAGAGCCGAGTATACTTAGCAATGAGGAGTATATGTATGCCTGTAGGTGGATCCGCAACCACCTGGAAGAGCACATGGATACCTGTCTGCCAAAGCAAAGTGTCTATGATGCCTATCGGTATGTAAAGAAGGTGATGCCTGGGTTGTTGGGCACAGGACTAGACCCTTCCCCTTGAAGTTCCTCCTGCCTTGCTAGAGTGTGACCTCTTAAAGGCCTCCCCACACTTGGTCCCTAGGAACCCTCTGAGCCCACCAGTAGCCTTCTCTGAATATCTTCTCACTCTACCCCCACTTCCTCAGAAAGTACTGTGAGAGTCTTGCCTGTTGCCGCCCACTCAGCACAGCCAACTTCGGTAAAATCATCAGAGAGATCTTCCCTGACATCAAGGCCCGACGACTTGGTGGTCGGGGCCAATCCAAGTATCCTTGACTGAGAGCTTAGGACCTGGGGAGGAAAAGGTACAATATAGAAGTGGCCTAACTCGTCTAAGAGGCTTGAAGAGCTCCAGATTTGGGCTGCTCCTTAACTTGCATCAGGTATTGCTACAGTGGCATCCGAAGGAAGACCTTGGTGTCTATGCCACCATTGCCTGGACTTGACCTAAAGGGTTCTGAGAGTGTAAGTAATGACCTTCCAATGCTAATTAATTCCCTCTCCCAGGTAAAAGAGGTCTTTAGGACTTATTTTGGTGGCTGGGAAAACCACAGTCATTCATACATTGCTTCTGGGGGACCGTCTGCCTTCCTTGTGGCCTAAGCATGGGAAGAAGAGAATTTGAGTTTCTGGGTCTTAATGAGTAGGAGCAACTTCTGTCCTCAGTCTGGTTTCTGCTTTAGTCAGTAGTAGGGGAGGGACAAGTAATTCACTTGGTAATCTGATTGAGCATGTCTTTCTCCACTCCAGCCAGAAATGGGCCCAGAAGTAACCCAAGCACCTCGGGATGAACTGGTAGAGGCAGCCTGTGCCCTGACTTGTGACTGGGCAGAGCAGATCCTGAAACGGTCCTTCAGTTCCATAGTTCAGGTCGCCCGCTACCTACTACAGCAGCATCTCATCTCTGCCCGATCTGCACATGCTCATGTGCTTAAGGCTGGGGGGCTTGCTGGTGGGTGGACCTGCTCTTCAGCCACTTTTACCGGTTTTTTTTTTTGGACGTGCGTGTGTGTGTGTGTGTGTGTGTGTGTGTGTGTGTGTGTGTGTGTGTGTGTGTGTCTGACTCTGTTGCCATAGATGGACTAGCCCTCCTGGGCTCTAGCAGTCCTCCTGCCTCAACCTCCCAACAGGCACACACTGATATCCTTTCCAGCTCTAAAGGCCTTCCCAAATACAAGGGTGGACACACCTCGGATTGCCTTCTCTTCCCGGTGATCATTTTTGTGTGGGTGGATAGGTGTGCGGGCCAGGTGGAACTCAAGTCATGCTTACTTGGCAAGCCTGTAACCAACTGAACTATCAGCCCAGCCCCTCCTGGAGCTGCTTCTTAGGACATGCTTTAAACACATGCTTTCCCCGCTGTCTGTCCCAGGCACAGCTAGGCAGTCAGGTTCACTTCACTGTCCACACCTTGGTTTTTTCCTCACCCTTGCTTTATTCCCATTGGGTACCTCTGCAGAAGAGGAAGAGCGAGCCCCTCGGGAACGGTCATCATGTAAATCCAAGAATGGCGTAGAGAACCTGGAAGGTGGAGGCCCCAAGAAGCCAGAGAGACCAGCCCAGGTAAGGCAGCTAATGCCTCTGCCTTCGTGGCCCAGGGCTCGGGGTTTTAGTGTCCCCTTCCAGCAAAGAGCCTCCTCGTACTTTTATTTTGGTGCATCAAGCCCTTCTCTTCCTCCTGTATTCAGTCTTTATTTTCTTAGTTATCTTTAGATTTATTTATTCATGTGTATGAATGTTTTGCTTGCATGCATGTATGTGCACCACATATGTACCTGGTGCCTAAGGGGAGAAGAGGACTTCAGATGCCCTGGAACTAGAGTTACTATTGTGAGCCACCATGTGGGTGCTGGGAACCGAACCTGGATCCTCTACAGGAACAAATCCTCTTAACCTGTGAGCCATCTCCCCAGCCCTGTATTCACAGTCTTTATACATGATTGTGGCTATGTTTGCATTTTAGCCTCCTAAGGAGCTAGAAGTCCGAGCTGGAACTGACACCCCAGGACGTGGAGAACGGAAGAAGAGTGTAATTGACAGCCCAGCCCCCGCAGCCAGTAAGCCACAAGTTAATGCCCTTGTGGCCCGCCTGCCTGTGCTCCTTCCCCGAGCACCACAGTCACTTATTACACCCATTCTGGCTCCTAAGCTTTCTCCAGGCACTCTGAAAGTAGCTACATTGCCTCTGCCTGCTAGGGTTGGGGGACCCCAGGCAGCTGTGCCCATCATTAACATGATCTTACCACCTGTTCCTACTTTATCAGGGGCTGGGGCTAGAATTGGGCCTGGGCTCGGGGCTGTGCCTGCACCTGGGCCTGGGGCTGGGGCTGGGGCTGGGGCTGGGGCTGGGGCTGGGCCTGGGCCTGGGCCCGGGGCTGGGCCTGGGGCTGGGCCTGGGGCTGGGCGAATTCCACCTAGGACACTACTTCTGCCTCGAGGCACAGAGAACAGGGAGGTAGTGATAAGTGGTGACCCACGACCCCATGACAAAGGTATCAAAAGGACAGCGGAAGTGCCTCTGAGTGAGGCCAGTGGGCAGGACCCACCGGTTAAAGAAGTGAAGCAAGAGGCCGAGGCCACAGTGAGTGAGGCGAAAAGGAAGCGGGGACGCCCTCGAAAAAAGCCAGGCGGGAGTGGGGAGAGGAATGCTACTCCAGAGAAGGCAGCAGCCGCAGCTGCTGTGAACTCTCCCCGATCTCCGAGGTTACTCTGGGAGACATGGAGCTCCAAAGGAGAAAACAACTTAGTTGGGAGACCAGAAAGACTAGGGCCAATGGGTGACGCCAAGCAGGAGACAGTGCCTACTCAAGGTCAGGAAGATGGTGCTGTTTCCAAAGGAGAAAGGAGCCTGAGTTCCCAGCCAGCCAAAGAAGCAGAAGATAAAATTCCTCCCATCACCTCAAAAGTGAGTGTTATCAAGGGCGGAATTCCAAAGGAGGCCCTTTCGTTGGTAAAGGGAGAGGCTGACACCACAACACAGGGTAACAAAGGGTTAAAGGGTCGTGGACTTCAGAGTTGCCTAACCCAGGAGCATAAAGACCCCAAAGCAACACCCCCATGATAGATAGCTCTGTGGGGAAGAATGGCTATGTTCATTTGAGCTCAACCTGCCTGCCTGGTAGAGGCCCTTCACTGCACCTGCTTCTCATTCAGCTAGTCTTTCCCTAAAGGAGCCCATTGGCCTGGCTTGTATAGTGCCTGGCAGCTGCTACAGACCTTTCCAGCTCAATACCTTGGCTTAATACAACCAGTAAATTATAATGACCTTCCCACCTAGATCCCTGTGCTCTCCTGGGGGAAATAGAGATAGGGTAAATGTGAATGTAGGTTAGGGATATTCTGGCTTCCAATCATAGAAAACTTAGAACTCACTTAAGACAAAAGCTGTTAATTGGCTTATGAAATTGGAAAGTCAAGAGGTAGTGCTGGCTCCAGGTGAGGTGTGATCTGATCGCTCGGTACGTTTCTCACGGCTTCACCTGATAATGTAAAATCATCCTTAGTTTGGACCATTCACAGCTGCCAGCACTCCCAGGACTGCGTTTGCCCATTATATCTAAGCAGAAAGAAAGGGTATCACTGTGTCAGGAATCCTAGCAAAAGCCCAAAGATTTACCATGATGAAACCAGCCTGGGTCAGGTGGTGACCAACAAGTGTGGCCAGGAAGATGTTTATGCTAATGTGTTTATTATACATCATGGACCAGCTTTGGAAAAAGGGTGGAATTGGCCTTCTCACACCACAGACTCCCCAGATGGAGACTTGGGGTGGAGAGTGGCTGCTGGAAGTGTGTCTTCGCTTGCTACGCTAAGGTGAGCTAGACTGCTGCCTTTTCCCTGAGTCTTGTGTTTCCCTCACTGTGGCGGTGACATCTTATCTCATTGTAGTCTGGGAAGGACAGAGAAGGAAGCCATTCTCTTGAGAGTCTCTTACTTCTCATGACGACAACTTTTCCACTGTCTCACAGCTCCTTCAATGGTCTGATTCTGACTCTCTGGGTCCCACTCCCTACCATGAGTCCAGGAAAGCTAGCCTGAGGTCACTTCATTCAGTCTGCAGCCACCAGGTGTCAGGACCGTGTGGGGTCAGGCTAGATTAGCCGAGGAGGTGGTACCCGACTCTGTAAGTCAGGGAGCACCAGGGGCCAGAGCCAGACACTACAGATGTATCCTTGGGGACAGCAGGAAACCAGCCCATATTAACTGAGGACCTACTCTGTCCTCTCCACAGGATAGCTTCTTGTCAGGGAATCTTGGTTTTTTTTCCCAAGAAATACAGATTTTCTTTCAGGGAGATAACACCCATTTGTCCATTTATTTCCACAAGAGCAGATTTTTTTTAATTATAATAATATTTGATATCTATAAAGAAATATTTACTATAAATTATGAAATGCAATGAGTACCTGTGACCCATCATTCAACTTATACATTAAAACATTAAAAATTCTATTAGGTTATGCCCCCCTTCCCTGCCTCTTCTTAGAGGTAACCACTGTCTTTAATTTTATGCTCATTAATTGCTTGTTTATGTATATTGGCCATGTGTGTATATATTCTTTAAGAATGTATTATTTCGTTTTGCTTGTATTTCAGCTTTACAAAAATGTTGTACTCTGTTAGTCCCTTGAGGTTTGCTCTTTTGCACCTACCATTGTTTCTAAGATTCATCGATGTTGTAATAGCTGATTCATTCATTTACATCTGTATAATACTGCAGCAAATACATACAACACAACCGACCTAGCCATTCACCTACTGAGTAACATTGGGCTGTTCCCAGGCTTTTGTTATTATTATACACAATGCTGCTATGAACATTCTTGTATATGAGTGCCTTTGTTTTTAGTAAGATTTCTAAAGAGGTTTCTAAGATGGTCCTGGACGGTCCTTTTGGTCTGTGTACCCTCTGAGTTGGGGACTGTTGCCTCTTGTCTTACTTTATGGAAGAGTTTACATCATATTGAAATGAACTGGTCTTGAATGTTTGATAAAACTCACCTATAAAGCCATCTGAGCCTTATGTTTCTTTGTGGGCATGATTTATTTTTATTTATTTTTTTATTTTGTTCTGTTTTGTTTTCTCAAGACGGTCTACTATGTCGCTCTGCTGTCCTACTCACTATGTAGATCCACCTGCCTCTGCCTCCAGACTGCTGGGACTAAAGGTGTGCACCACTGTGCCCAGCTCTTGGTAGACAGAATTTTAACTACTGGTTCCAGTTATTTCATAACTATAAACTATTTGGGCTCCTGAGTCACTTTTCCAGTTTAGTGTGTATTTCATATCTCCTTTTTTCCTTTTTCTTTTGAAACAGAATCTTATTATATAGCCCTGGCTGGCCTGGAACTCACTGTGTAGATAAGGCTGGCCTCAAACTCACAGAGATCCTCCTGCCTCTGTCTTCAGAGTGCTGGGATTGAAGGTGTGCGCCACCATGCCCAACTCATTGGTCTTGTCAAACATGAAGTTAATGTATTCTATTTTCCTTTTCATTTCAGCAGTTTCCCCGTGATCAACTGTACCAGAAATTTTAGTTATAAATTTTCAGATGCTACTGTGGGCTTTGTTGATCCTCTCATTATAACTATCCAGAGTTTGTCCTACTTTTTTTTTTTTTTTTTTTGGTTTTTCGAGACAGGGTTTCTCTGTGTCGCTTTGCGCCTTTCCTGGAACTCACTTGGTAGCGCAGGCTGGCCTTGAACTCACAGAGATCCGCCTGGCTCTGCCTCCCGAGTGCTGGGATTAAAGGCGTGCGCCACCACCGCCCGCCCGGCTTGTCCTACTTTTTTAAGGTTTGATTTTTATGTTTCCATATAGTTAGTAGAAGACACATTTTGATTTCTGTTTGTTTTCAGTAGCCCAGGCTGCCTTTAAAGCACTATGTAGCTGAAGATCACCTTGAACTTTTGATCCATCTGCCTCTGCTCCAAGTGGTAGGATTACAGACATGTGCCACCATGCCCCACTTATGCAGTGCTGGGTTGGAACCCAGGGCTTCATGCATGCAAGGCAGACACTCTACCAACTGACCAAGATACCCTGCCCCTTTTATAATATCTTAATTGGACAGCTGGTTATATCTACAAGGTATCTTTTTGGTTTGGCTTGTTTTTTTGCAAGAACTCAAGACAGTCTTCCGTCATCAGCTTCCTGAGTGCTTTATTCTATGCTGTCAAACTCCACTCTTAGCTAAGGCTGAGGGTCACATGGTCACCAGCAGTCAGAGCTCTGAGGTACATATTCAGGCTTTGTTTTGTTTTGAGACAGGGTCTAGGGATGGTACATATCTCAGGATGACCTTGGAAGTCTGTGTAGCCCAGACTAGCCCCTAACTTGTGATCCTCCTGCCTCAGTTTCCAAAGTGCTGGAATTATAGGTGTATGTCACATACCCAGCTATTTTAAAACTCCACTTTTCTACAAACCATGAGGTTTTCTATGCTATATAATATTTTCATTAATATTTAATTTTTTAAATATTTAAATTACCTTCATGAGTTTGTGTAAGTATTTATGTGATTTCCATATGTGCGCACTTATGTAAAGGACTGAACTTAAAATTAGATGTCTTCCTTAATGGCTCTCACCCTACGTATCAAGGAAGAGCATCTGCTGAGCCCAGCATTCCCTGTTTTGGGCTAGTGTTGGAATCCCTGATACTGACTCCTACATGCTGGAATTACTGGTAGGCCTTCGTGCCCACTAAGCAGTGATTACTCCAGTTCTCACACACAAACAAACACTGCACCGCTTCCCCGTCTCCACAGCTCCCTTCACGACCTGTTTTTTGGTGTATGTGGTGGGGGTGATCAGAAGTAGGACTTTGTGAACGCTCTACCACTAGCTGTAACCCTAGTGCTCTATGAGTTATTTTAAAAATTTATAAATTTCCAAATACCCCAAAATTTATATTTTTAAATCTTTTTTGATACTGATTTTTCAACTTTATCATTAATGTTCAAATAATACTGAAGAAGAGTATGGTGCCTTCATACCTGTAATTCCAGCACACTTGGGAGGCTGAGGCAGGAGGATTACAAGGTTGAGGACAGCCTGGGCTATATCGTAAATTCCAGGCTAGCTTAGGCTTCAAGTGTGAGACCATTTCAGAAAACTAACCAAACAAAGCCAAGTATGGGTCCATGCCTATAATCCCATGCTTAGGATATAGAAACAGGTTTGTTAATCTATAAGAATCCTGGGGCTGGAGAGATGGCTCAGAGGTGAAGAGCACTGACTGCTCTTCCAGAGGTCCTGAGTTCAGTTCTCCACAACCACATGGAGGCTCACGACCATCAGTAATGAGATCCGGTGCCCTCTTCTGGCCTGCAGTTCAGGCATGCATGCAGGCAGAACACTGTATACATAATAAATAAATAAATAAGTAAGTCTAAAAAAAAATCCTGAGGGCCTAAATTAGAAATAATTCTCCATTGGCTTCTCCCAGGAGCCAGGGCATGTAGCAACCTAGACACAAGCTGGCCCTTCAAAGAACCCGGAGTTAGTGGGCTGTAGTGTAGAATGGTGGTATAGAATGCCCACCATATGGGAGGCTTAGGGTTCAAGTGAGGAAGTCCAGGCTTAGTAGTAGTCCCAGTCTTTAACTAGACCTATGGTTTTGACTGTTCACAATGCTAATTTGGGTGTCTGACCCCAGGGTATGTTGCTCATCTTTTATGTAGCTTTCAGCATAATGCCTTCTATTTTCTCCTTTCATGTTCTCCCTTTCTGATAAACTCAGCAACATGCAAAAATTATGTGTAACTGTAACGGATCCAGAATCTCACTGTCCTTTGGTAAGAGAGCTCTTGATTTTCTCTCTGCTGTCATGTATGTATCTACGAATATGATTCTGGTATTTCCTCTTGTTTCTCGAAGTGCTAGGCACTTACAACACTGGTCTATGTGGACTCTGTCTTCAGACATTCTAGTTGGGAAGACGACAGTGATGTTAACAGCAGGGACAGTTTTCTGAGTGGTAAGCACAGAGGGCCCCCAGAGCCTAAGGAGCAGCATGTAGATCAGACGGGGATCAGAGAGAACTTCCTAGAAGAGGTAAGCAGGACATTGGGACGATTCTAACTCACAAAGCAGGGACAGCCTGGGCCGTAGAGGAACCAGAAAGCAAGCTCTTGACGGTAGATATAGGGACTTCAGTGGGGCTGAGTAATCTGGGGAGGCAGCATGGAAAAGGCAAGTGTGAGTTAGTCAAGACTATAAAGATGGAAAGGCAAAGATGGGCATTCCAGAAGCAGCAAGGTTGTGGTGGTGTGGCGTGGCAGTAGAGCCTGGTAAAACCACAAGAAGTGTATGAATTAAGGTTGTAGACTTGGTGGCAAGTGCCTTTGCCCACTGAACCATCTTACAACAATCATGCCTGATTTGCATGGATTATTAAAAATAGCTTTATCCTATTTTCAGATGTAACTTGGGGGCTGGAGAGATGATTCAGTCACTAAAGTACCCACTGGACAAGCATAAGGGCCTGAGTTTAGATCCCCAGCATCCACTTAAAAGCCAGGCAGTGTAGCATACCTCTGACTTCACTGCTGGGGGATTGGGCGGAAATACAAGAATCCCTGGAGCTCACTGGCTAGCCAGCCTAGCTGGATCAATGAGCACCTGCTTCAATTAAGAGACCACCTTCACAAGAAGTAAGATGGAAAGCAATCAAGAAACATACCCAGAGTTGACTTCTGCCATCAAACTCACTCTGTAGACAGGCTGGCCTCAAATTCACAGAGATCCGCCTGCCCCTGCCTCCCAAGTGCTGAGACTGAAGGAGTGTGCCACTACACTCAACCACAGTATTCTTTTATTGTGTTTTACTTACGTGTCTCTGCAGGCATGCCCAAGTGCTTGAGTACAGGTCAGGAGACAGCTTGGGGGAGTCAGTTTTCCCCTTCCACCACGTGGGTCCTAAGAATCAAACTCGGCAGTCAGGCTTGGTGCCAAGTGCCTCTGCCCACTGAACCATCTTGTGGCCTGGGAGTATTTCTTTTGTTTTGTTTTGTTTTGTTTTTGAGACAGGGCTTTTCTGTATAGCCCCAGCTGTCCTGGAACTCTCACTTTGTAGGCTGGCCTTGAACTCAGAGACCCACTTGCCTCCTGAGTGCTGGGATTAAAGGCATGTACCACTCCCACCTCCACCCTGGCTCTTTTGTCTTATTTATTTATTTATTTGTTTGTTTGTTTGTTTATTTATTTATTTGTATTTTGGGGATTTTCAAGACAGGGTTTCTCTGTATAATGGCTCTGGCTGTCCTGGAACTCACACTGTAGACCAGGCTGGCCTCAAACTCACAGAGATTCACCTGCCTCTGCCTCCTAAGTGCTGGGATTAAAGGCGTGCAGCACCACTGACCAGCTTTGTCTTTAAAAAAAAAAAAAAGTTTTTATTTATTCTTTGAGAATTTCATACAATATAATATATTCTTTGTCCTCAACTCCTCCCCCACCTCGCTACCCACCCGACTTCATGTTCTTTCTCTCTTAAAACAAACAGAAACCACATGGAGTCCAGTTTGTTTTGTGTAGTTACTACTGAGAATGGGGCTTGCCCAGAAGTGTCACTCCATTGAAGAGAAGGGATTCTCCCTCTCAGGCACCCATCATTTGAGAACAGCCCCTTGGATAGCAGAGGTTGTGCCCGCTTCCCACCTCCATGCTGGGTTCTCTCTGGTGTGAGCAGTCTTGTGTGTACTGACACCGTCTCTGAGTCTGTGCGTCTGCTGTGAACAGCTCCCCAAAAGTCACCACCTGTGGTTCTTATTCTGCCCCCTGTTCTGCATAGAGCCCTGAGCTCTGAGGGGAAAGGTGCGATAGCGAGGTCCCATTGAGGGCTGAGCCAACACTCTCTTAAGAATGGAGGAGAGGCCCGGGAGTACAGCTAGTGGTAGGGCACTGGGACTGGTGTGGCATGCACAGAGCCTTGGGTTCAGGCCCCAATACCACAAAAAAGGCAAAGAGGAAAGTTATCCACTATGTAGATCAGTATAGAAGTTCCTCAAAAAATACTAAAGTACTCAGAAGTGAGTTCCAGGACTTACATACATCCTGTCTCAAAAAAATATGGAGAGAGAGAGATACGTGCCACAATGGTGATGAACCTTTAATCCTAGCACTTGGGGGGCAGAGGCAGGTGGATTTCTGAGTTTGAGGCTAGCCTGGTCTACGAAGTAAGTTTGGCCAGCCTAGTTAGATGCCCCCCACACACACGAATACATGTTTACTTAGTAAAGATGAAATATTGTTTATTGGAAAGATCGTGAAAGCCAACTTTAGTTTTACCACTTACCATACAACTATTTTGTGTGTGGGGAGGAGGCGCGGCTGTGGAAGCAAGACGAGGGTGTCAGATTCTCTCTGGAGCTGAGGTGACATGTGGCTTCAGACACCTGACGTGAAGTCAGTACTAGGCCTGAACTCTGGTCCTCCCTAAGAACAGCAAGTGCTCTCAACCACTGAAGTGCCTCTCCGGATCCCACCAGATGGTGGTTTGGTGGTTTTGTGTGTCTGGATGTTGTGCCTGTCTGTATGTCTGTGCATAGTGTGTATGCTGTTGCCTGCAGAGGCCAGGAGGCATTGAATCCCCTGTAACTGGAGTTACAGAGACTCATAAGCTACCATGCAGGTGCTGGGAATTGAACCCAGGTCCTTTGAAAGAGTAGCCTGTGGTCTTAACTGCTTGCTGAGCCACCTCTCCAGCTCCACAATATGATTTTGAACATTTATTGTCTAGTTTTTCCAAACTTTATGTTGCAAGCCACTAGTAAACTATGAAATCTATTTAGAAGATTGCAAAACATTGTTTCTAAAAGGGAAATAAAATAAGCCCCAAAGTATGAGAGTGCTGCACAGTTAGGTATTAGTTCATGAAACTCTTATTTCATATTAAATATGCTCATGTATTTTTCAGTGATTCCAGTATAAAATGCATTGGCTTTTTAAAAAAAAGTTTTTAAATGTGTAGGTGTGTTTTGCCTGCATGTATTTATGTGTATCATGTGTGTGCAGGTGCCAGAAGAGGGCATCAAATCCCCCGGCACTAACTAGAGTTACACATGGTTGTGTACCACTATGTGGATAGTGGGAATTGAATCTGGGTCCTTTACAAGAGCATTGAGTGCTCTTAACCACTGAGCCATCTCTGCAGCTCCAGAATCCACATTTAAAAAGCCAGGGGTGAGGCTGGAGAGATGGCTCATGGATTACAGTTCTGCACCCCATACCAGATCTCCTTTAAGGTTCTGAAAAGCAGACTTTTATGAGCTTTGTGATTTAGAAGTCTGGAGGGGCTGGAGATAGCTCAGTGGTTAAGAGCAGTCCTCAATTCAATTCCTAGCAACCACATGGTGGCTCATAACCATCCATAATGAGATCTGGTGCCCTCTTCTGGCCTGTAGGCATACATGCAGGCGGAACACTGCATATAATAAATAAATAAATCTTTAGGGGAATTAAAAGGCTAGGTGCAGTGGTGTTGCTTATAACCCCAGGGAGGCAAAGCCAAGAGGATCCCTGGGGCTCGCTCAGCCAGCTCAGTGAGAGCTTGTTGCAAAAAAAATAAATAACAACAAAACCCAAAGTGAATGGCACCTGAGGGAATACCACCAAAAGTTTATCCTCTGGCCTCCACAAGCTTGTGTGTGTGCATACATATACTTGTACACCAGCAAACACATGCACGTACACACACAAAGAGGTTCAGTGGTGAGGAATTTAGAGAATAATGAAAATATATTTCAGTTTTGAATACACTTCTCATGGTTTTGCTATTTGAAAATGAGACTTGAGTATAATGTACTATGCTTGTCATGGTTTTATGATTGACACTTAGGAGACTGAGGGGAAGCTAAGTAACCTGCTTGTGGTTCCAGAATTCAGGGGGTGGGAGTAGGAGGGTCTCAGGTTTGAGGCCAGGCTAGGTTACACAGTGAGATCTTCTTTATGTAACTCTGCCTATCCTGGAACTCACTATGTAGACCAGGCTGGCCTTGAACTCACAAAGATCTGCCTGGCTCTGCTGGGAGGCCACCATACCCAGCTGAAACCCTGGTTTGTTTTTTTTCCCAAACAAAACAAAATAGGACTAAGACTTTAAAAATAAAGGAAAATAGGAATATAGAAAAATTAATTTAGTCGAACCTATGGACTTAAAATATTTAAAATTTATTCACTTTTGAAAAATATACTTTCTCAAATAAGACATCAGTAAAGTTTCACATTGTTTCACAATTTCATAAATCTCCTTTATGCGCTACTAAATTCTCATATCTGCTTCTGAATTCAATCTGATGCCATATCAACAAATACAAGTTTTTCCTATGGTGAAAACTATGGATTCTTAGAATGCAAAGGTGAATCTTTCCCCTCCTGTAGGACAGCAGTTCTCAAGCTGTGGGTCATGACCCCTTAAGCAAACCTCTGTCTCTAAAAATATTTATGTTTCATAATAGTAGCAAAATTATAGTAATGAAGTAGCAAGAAAAATAACTTTCTGGTTGGGGTTCAGCACAACATGAGGAACTGTATTAAAGGGTCGCAGCAGCAGCAGCAGCAGCAGCCTTAGGAAGATTGAGAAGCACTGCTCTAGGAGCTCAGAGTTGAAGACTAAGGATTGGTTAAAAATTAGGTCTGTAATCCTAGCTACTTGGGAGGCTGAAACAGGGTTGCAGGTTCACTGCCTGCCTGGGCAACTTCTTGAGAACCTAGCTCAAAAAGGCAACAGAGCTGGGGATAGAGCCCAGTGGTAGAGCACTCGTTTAGTGTGCAAGAGGCTCCAGATTCAACCCCAACACTTCAAAAATAAATAAAAGTGTCAAAATACAGGTCGAAACAAGGCTGGGATGTATGTAGCAGAGAGTAAACAAAACAACCAACAACCCAAACTCTCCAGATAAAAGCATAAAGACAAAGCTGTAAATGTGCACCTACTGCAGAGGACACACAGAGGTCACAGGGCAACTTGCAGGAGTCAGTTCTCTCCTTCCACCATCGAGGACGGGGACTCGCTCTCAGACAACCAGGATTGGTAGCAAGCTCTTTACCCAATGAGCCATCTCACCAGCTCCAAAGAGTTGCTATCTTGATAATAAAATCCTCAGTTTGAAGAGATACTCTAGTCTTGAAGTCTTGTTTTTCTGCCAATGGAAAAATCCCAAGAGGTTGAGGAAGGAGGATCACTATATACATAGCCGGGGTTATCTAAGTGTCTCAAAAACAAATGATAAAGGGAGGTACAAGCTGGTTGTGGTGGCAGATGACTCTAATTTCAGTACTAAGAAGGCAAAAGAAGAAAATTGGGGAGTTTTAGGCTAGTCTTAGCTACATGAGACCCTGTCTCAAAAAGCAAACCAGTAAAAAGGAAGGGGTGGATGGGAGAATATGAGCAAAGTAAAATTGTATATATGAATATATACATATATTTGTGTCTGTTCATAAAAATGTCATAAATGGGCCAGGCAGTGGTGGTGCACACCTTTAGTCCCAGCACTTGGGAGGCAGAGGCAGGTCGATCTCTGTGAGGTTGAGACTATCCTGGTCTACACAGTGAGTAGTTCCAGCACAGCCAGGGCTACATAGTGAGACCTGTCTTAAAAAAACAAAATTTCCTGCCAAAAGTACTGGCTCAGGCTGAGTTGATACAAGTTTAGAGTCAATCTGGGCTACAGAGTTAAAGACTAACCCGGGCTATAGTGATCCCGTTTCAGAAAACAAACACAAATGAACAAAAACCCTAAGATAAAAAGGGCTCTCAGCAGGGCGGTGGTGGTGCACACATTTAATCCCAGCACTCAGGAGGCAGAGGCATGTGGATCTCTGTGAGTTCCAGGCCAGCCTGGTCTACAGAGTGAGTTCCAGAACAGCCAGAGTTACACAGAAAAACCCTGCCTCCAAAAAAAAAAAAAAAGGACTTTGACACCTCATTTTGTATTGTTTATTTTAATATAGCCAGCCTGTCATACCTGTTTTTACAATATTTAAAAACTAGTTTTAACCCAGTGTGGTGGCACATACCTTTAATCCAGGCACTCAGGAGGCACAGGCAGGTAGATCTCTGAGTTTGAGTTCAGCCTGGTCTACATAGTAAGTTCTGGGACAGCCAGGGCTATGTAGAGAGACCCTGTCTCCAAAAATCAAATTAAATAAAGACTAGTTTTGTGGCCCCATGGAATCCTAGGTCTTTAAGGAATGTGTAACATTTAAACTCTAGGCTACCACAGGCTCACCACTTCTCGATACAGCTGATGATTGGAAGCTAGCTGAGAACTGTGGGTGTGACAGGTGGGATGGTGATGGCCCACACAGTGACAGGTTGAACTGTCTTTGGCACCCTGTTGCTCTTCTTTGCTTATCTTCCATTACTATGCTCCCCCTTTAGCCTAGTTTATCTGTCTGTCCTGTCCTCGTGATCTGAAAAAATTCCCATTTCTATTGTTCAGCATGTAATTTTTTTACTCTTAGAATGCTCTTTTTTATCCCACTGGAGACTATCTAATATCTCTCCTAAGTTCTGCCTTGCAGTATTCATAAGAAACCTTCCATTCATTCACCATATACCATGCAGCCAGGCCTTCTGTGTCAGTTTAACAAGGTTCTGCCTTGTGTCTATACAAGGAAGAACTCCATTTGTACTACCTTCTCCATTTGTACTACCCGAGGCAGGTTTTAAGCAGGCATTTCAAGCTACAGCTCTAATTTTATCTGCATGAATGTTTTGCCTCTATGCATGCAGATATGTGTCTGGTGCCCACAGGTCAGAAGAGGGCATTGGACCCCTTGGAAGTGGAGTTATGGATGTGGTGAGCCACCCTGTGGGTACTGAGAATTGAACCCGGGTCCGCTGCAAGAGTAACAAGGGCTCTAAACCACCAAGCTATCTTTTCAGCCCCCTCAAGCTACAATTATTTATCTGCCACCCATTAAATACTGACGCAGGGACATTCATCCCTTGTATTAATGTTCCAATAACAGACATGTAGTATTATAGTACTTTCTTGATATTCCCCAACCCCCCCTAAACCTTGGAAAATGGTATTATTACCTCAGATATTACTATTACTATATTGTTATGGTAATATTGTCATTGTTATACAGAGGTTCAGTCCAGTATGGGGGCATGTGAATATATTACTAGTCACTTTACAGGCCAGTGACTTGAGCCGAGGAATTATAAAGCATCCTGGGAAAAACAGACTGTCTCTAAAGGGGAAAGGTGGGGGGGGGGGGGACTAGAGGGAAAACGGAAAGAAAGAAGGATGGCAAACACTAAGCACCGTGAAGATGGCATCCAAGATCTGAGTTCAACCAGCTTCCAGTAGAATATTAAGATCCTACCCCTAAGCCGGGCGGCGGTGGCGCACGCCTTTAATCCCAGCACTCGGGAGGCAGAGGCAGGCGGATCTCTGTGAGTTCGAGGCCAGCCTGGGCTACCAAGTGAGTTCCAGGAGAGGCGCAAAGCTACACAGAGAAACCCTGTCTCAAAAAACCAAAAAAAAAAAAAGAAAAAAAGAAAAGGTCCTACCCCTACAGGGAGCCCTAGGTCCCGAGAAAGGTTCCAGGAAAGCGTTGGGGCAGTCGTTCTGAGGAAGGGGAGGGCTTCCAATAATAGCGGCCAACCAATAGCACAAAACCAGCACGGAGGCCTGTCTGCAAGGCCCGCTTGTGTCTGCTCAGTCTCACATGGTTGTCTGGTTTGGAAAAAGATGGCCTCTAAGCTTTCGTCACTTCACTCACCTCTCCTAACCTGGCTTGTCCAGCCTGTTTGAGGTCAAGGCGACTGGACACTGGAGGCCAAAGGCTGCCCAAGCTGGGGATGACCTCGGAAGCAGAACCTTGGCCCAGAGCGGTGCTGCTAACGGTAAAAGAGTGAGGCGGTTGGACTGCGCCATTCCAGAAGCTACAGGGGCATCCTCTTGGCATTGTCCTTAACGATGAGGAGGAAAAGGAAAGTGAGGGTGATCCCTTCTTTTTCTCGTTTGTTTTCTGGCCTTCCAGCATGGGTCCCACCGGCTGGCTTACGAAGGGAATCCTGCAGGATAGGAGGAGGAAAAGCCACTGATGGCAATTCCCGTAACTCAGTGGCTTTTATACAAACGAATCATTTACATATAATTTGCATGTTGGTATACTTGTGGAAGTACATAAACTATCACTACATCCACATCTCGCCGCCTATCCAGCCCACGGTGCTTCCCTCTCGGCTTCCTTAGTAAAGCCTGCCTCTTAGGTCCGCCCTCAAACACTGGGCCCGCCTTCCCCCGATAAGCCCCGCCCTGCTCCCCCGCCCCTTCCCAAGCTTCCAAATCGCTCTTCCCCGCCCCCTTTTTATTTCTGAACAGGCGTGACTCGGGCAGCTCACCCAACTCAGATTACTATGGCATCGGTAGCGTCCTGACAGTCCGGGAAGCAGGAAGGCAAATCCCGGCAAGAAGGGCTCGGGCCCAGGAGACTCTAACCTGCAGAGGAACTGTTGTTTTGGGTCCTGCTTGTGCGGTCCGGTCCAACTTGAGGCAGCGTGAAGGCCCCTTCAGGCGGCGCCGCGGGCAGCCCCGCAGCCGGGGCCTGGTGCAGCCGCCGCGGCCGCTGTCAGGGAAGCGCAGGCGGCCAATGGAACCCGGGAGCGGCCGCTGCTGCTGAGGCGGCGGTGTCGGCAGTCCGACCCCGACCGCCTGCACCCCCTCCGCGAGGGTCCCCCGGAGGTAAGCGGCTCCTCCCCCATGAGTCGCCTTTGCCCTGGTGGGGGGTCCTTCTGCCACCCTGTCCCGCACAGCCTACCGCGACCTGGGTTCGACTACAAAACTGCCCTCCTGGTGGGAGCTGCACCCTGAGGTCCCTCACCCTGTCCCCTCGGGCCCGGGGTCGTCGTCTCTGCTTTTTGGCTTCCTCCTCTGTTTAGCCCCTCCCTCTGCCCCGTGGATTCCACCTCCCCCCACCACACACACTTCTTACCCCTGTTGCCTCTGTCCCCTAACTATTTCTCCAAGCCGTGAACCTTCTCCACGTTAGACTCCCTCTACAATGTCCATCCTTGTTTGCCCTTCTCGCCGTTTGTGTTTCTGCTCCCAGACCTTCTCCATGGACTCCGCCTTTATCCCTTTTCCTATTTTTGCCCCACTCCTAGTCTGTGCAACCTCAGCACAGAGTTCCCATTTCCCTCAGCTAGAGATCGTATCCCTCTCTTCTGCTTCCGATTCCATTACCTCACCGTAACCCACTCCCCCCAGCTCCTAGCTTCCAAGAATTGCCTATTTCCTTCTTAAAGGATCTCAGACCGTTGTCATCATGCCCAAGATCCCATCTACTCTGACCTCAGTGCTCAACTCTTCTCTGGGGTCCCTGATGATACCTGGAGTTGGTCGTCTTTGGCTTCGCGTTCCCCCTTCTCAATCTCCAGTCCTCCGGAGGATGGTTCCTGTAGGAGAAGGATCTGCCGTGAACACCCTTTCGGATTAGGGATTTCCAACTTTTGACACACACACAAAAACAACCCTCTTTCCAGGACTTTGCCAATCTTTGTCTCCCTTCGTTCTGTTTTCCCTGTGGTCTTTAAGTGTTCTCTGTCACACTCTTTATCTCCACACATCACTTATTTCAGATCAGCCAAACCTTGAACTAAGAAGAAAACGTGTTGTGAGGAGGGGTGCCTCAGCTGTCTGGACAGATGTGTGTTTCTGAAGGATGGAGCAACTTTTAAAGAAGTCCCTATCAATCACATTACATTTCGTTGACTGATTAGGAGCAACCACTAGGACAGATGGGCAGGCTTGCATGGACACTGACTGAGGCTGTGAGAAATTTTGCTTCAGGTTGTTTATTTTAGGTCTTTGTTAGGTCACAGGATAGTATCTCCTACTCCTGTCTAGACCACATCATTACTTTACTGACCAAAGCCTCGTGGAATAGTGCTGGTTGGTTTCATAAGCACTTGCACCTAAGGGGTGAAGTTGTGTATGTCTGGGGTGGGGGGTGACTGGGAAAAGGAACATGAGATGACATAAAGAGCTGGCATATTCAGAATCAGGACCCTTGGTTCTGCATGTAACTTCCTTACTTGAACTTGAAAATGCTTTTTTGAGAAAAATGACCCATTCTGTAAGCACCAGGGCAATGATAGGCTAGTAGCAGGATGTCTGTTGGGAGAAGAATTATACTTTTTCTTTTAATCTATTAAACACTGCAGGTTCTCAGGCAAAAGGTATTTATTGCTAGTGATTTTGTCATCTTGAGACTTTCCCTTTATTGTGATATTTTGATCTCTCTGGTCTCTGTGTGTATGAAGTCAGTTTGAAACACAAGCTCCTGGCCTGCTACTTTTCAGCTCTGCCTTTTTCTCTTCCACCATGTTAAATCGTTGGCCACCTGCGCCTCTCTTTCTGTACCTGATCCATAACTCCAGAGTCTGTAGTTAGAAAATGTGTTTGTAGAAGAGCCCTTGGGAAAGGGGACTTAGCGGCTGACCAGCTCCTGCTTCGTCTCCCACATCTCTTCTGGCCTGAGATAATAAGGAAAGCACAGGCACTCCGTTCCTCTCCCAACTCTGGGCCTGCTCAGGTCTGAAATAGTTCTATAAACCAGGTGGTGGTGGTGCGCCTTTGATCCCAGCACTGGGGAAGCAGAATTTGGATCTCTGAGTTCGAAGCCAGCCTAGTCTATAAATGGAGTTTTAGGACAGTCAGAGCTGTTACACAGAGAAACCCTGTCTCAAACTGCACCCCCCCCCCAAAAAAAAAAAAGAAAGAAAGAAAGAAAAGAAAATAGTTAAACCATCTTGGCCCACTTCTTACCCGAAGTTACTCAGAGTACAATCTAGTAATCCATCTATGGGAGACCTTCCCTCCTTAGATGTGCCTTTAACAAAAAAACATACCTCTAGTTGTCCTTGCTTCTCATCTGGGTCCACACTGCATAAGAACATGTTTGTTGAACACTAATGTAACAAACTGAGCTGCTTTGGTTTGGGGAAGAGGTTTGGGAAAGAGGTTTGGGAGGATCATTTCTGTAATTGGCATGGGACAAAAGAGGGCCTAGTCTAAGCACATTGAGGACTTAAACAAGGAGGACTAGTTCAGAGAAAGGTGAGCAGTACAGGTTGCTTTCTTTACCATCTGTCAGTCTCATCAGGGGCTCCTGAGCAGGCTTAGGCTGTCTGGCTGGAATCTGCTTATACCTGCTACATGGCCTTACACAGAGTTCTCAGCTTGATCAATATTGACCTAACTACTGTGAGACCACTGCCCTTCCCCTACGGCTGTAGTTGAGAATGCCCTCTTCCCTGATACCACCATCTTTTGAGACCTTGGGCAAGCATACTTGCTTCCTGCTGGGCTTGAGCTTGCTAGACTGCTCAGTCCAGAGTCTCTACAGGGAAAAATGTAGAAATCATTCTTCCTTTACCATTAAAGTCAAAGGTGAAAGATGAGTTGAGTTCTTAAAGATTTGTAATAGACCTTAAGACATGGAAAGGAACTTCTTTTTTAAGAAAAATATTTTATGTGTATGGATGTTTTGCCTGCCTGTATGTCCATGGGCCATACATGTGCCAATTGCCTGCAAAGGCCAGAAGAGGATGTTTGTTCCCTTGGAACTGGAATTAAAGATGGTTGTGAGCTGCTGGGAATTGAACCCAGATCCTCTGGAAGAGCAGATAGTGCTCATAACTGTTGAGCCCTCTGTCCAGCCCCAGCAAGGAACTTGACAGCAGAACAAGTAGCCTAGGACAATACAGAGTCCCTTTTGAAGAGCAGCCTATTTTTAAAAGTTGCTGCTAACGATGTACATGTACTTGGTAATATTCAATAGCATTGTAGGGATTTACGATCAAAACTAACAGTCCCTTTCCCTACATCTGTACTCACACTCCCTCAAATTGGAGCTAGCCTCTTTAATTATCTCAGTATAAACTTCTATCCAGAGCTCATTACCGTAGCTTCACTTAAATGCTTGTTTCCCGACCCTTTGTTGCAAAAGAGAGTTTGATTGTAGAGGATTTATACTTGTTTAGGTAATTATTACATTTTTGTTTCCATCTGAGCCTTTTCCATTGCTGGGATTGAAACTCAGAGCCTTGCTCATGTTAGATAAATCCTATATCACTGCACTGGACCATTGGTTCACTACACCCTTGGCCTTCTTTTCCATGAACTTTAACTGCACCTCATACAGTAAGATACTGGTTCCTTTATCTTTTTTTTCCACTTCTTGTGATCCATCTCAAAGGATCCTTAAAAGGAAGGAAAACTGAGCTGGCCTGCCTGCTTAGAAGAAGAGCCCTAGATCAGATGATTTCTAAAAAGTAATTCTGTGTGCCAGGCGGTGGTGGCACACACCTGTAATCCCAGTACTCAGGAGGCAGAGGCAGGTGGATCTCTGTGAGTTTGAAGCCAGTCTCAAAGTGGTCTACAGAGTGAGTTCCAGGACAGCCAGAGCTGTTACACAAAGAAACTCTGTCTCAAAAACAAACAAAAGACATTCTGTGAAAATGCAGGAGCATGTTAAAGCATCAGGATTGGTGTGAAGCAGTTCATATTTATCATGCATGGTAAAAGATTTGAAGTGGTAATAATGGTGATTGGGTAAGGGCATTGATTTGGGACTTGGTACCATCTTTCCTGAAAAGCCAGTCCAGTAAGTCTTTTCATGAAGACTTTTTTCATTAAATTCTGTGCAAGCAACTTCATGAAAAGTTTTTTTTTTTTTTTCATGAAAAGACCTTTTTCATTAAATTCAGAATTTCTGAGGTGCTCAGTTGAAGATAGCCTGGTTAAGAGATAATATTCCCTCCAGAGTCTTCTGTAGACATAACTGCTCAGGCCAATAAAACATATGGGGCCACCTTCTCTGCCTCTTCAGAAGCTGCTCTGTACTACCATAACCTGGACTGACCCTGATAGCCTTTCTCTACTATATTAGTTATTTTCTTGTTGCTATCACAAAATACCTGACAAAAGCGACTTAAAGGAGGATTTGTTTTGTCTCACAGTTTGAGGTTACAGCCTGTCCGAGTGGAGTGTGGTGGTGTGGTGTAAGGAGTGAGGCAGCTGGTCACTTTGCATCTGCAGTAAGGACAGAGAGACCATGAATGGACGTACTTGCCTTACTGCCTCCTTTTGATTCAGTCTGGTGCCCCAGGCCATGGAATGGTGCCTCCAACCTAGTCTAGAAAAATCGCTCACAGACATGCATACAGAGGTTTGTTTCCATGGTGACTTTAAATCCTATGAAGTTGATTTAAGATTACCCATCATGCCTACCTTGCCCAGTTCCATGGGGCACAGTTGTCAACACTTTCAGCTCTGATCTTTCCCCAGCCCCCTCCTTCTTTCCTAGTAGCTGAGCTGCTAGGCTCAGACAAGGAGGCTCTTCTTTTTTCCCCAGTCTGTCTTAAGGAGAGTTTAGACTCCCAGTGTGCTGTGGATCCTCAGCTGTGTGGATGCTACAGCTTGTAGGAGGAAGAGTGATAAATACAAGGCTTGTTTCTCCTCCTTTTTTTGTTGCTGCATTTTAATCCTTTTACTTTCTTCAGAATAGTTAGTGCTCCAAGGTTTATTTTCATTGCATTTAAAGATGAAGAAATTAATATTGAAGAGCATATTTGAATTAGATTTTGGAGAATCCCTTATTTCTGTTACTCATGTAGATGTGTCTCTGCCCATATGTTTATTTGTGTGTGCACACATACATGTGGAGGCCAGAAGACAACTTTAGGTTGTTTATCAGATGCTGACCAGCAACCTTTTCTAAAAGACAGGAGTTCCTTAGCTTGCATCTGGCTGAGTACAATAGACTGGCTAGGTGATAAGTCCTAGGGATCTGCCTGTCTCTGTTTTCCCAGCACCGGGGATCACAAGTGTACACTACCATGCTAGGCTTTTTTGACATGGGTTCTGGAGATCAAACTCAGGTCCTGGTGCTTGCAGAGTAAGCATTTTCCCATCTGAACAACCTTTTCAGTCCCTATTTCTATTATCTTAATTGCCAATGTGATCTAACCCTATTTCCTCTAGTACCCCTTCTCTCTGACTTGTGGTCCCTGAGTCCCTAAGAGCCAGGTGGAGATGCTTGTATAAAAGAGAAGTCAGGCTTATCTGCCCTACTTTTTCGGTTTGGTTTGGTTGGTTTTTTTTTTATTTGTTTTTTTTTGGGGGGGGTTGGTTTTAGTTTTGTCTTGACAATAATCTCTTGTAGCCCAGGCTGGCCTCAACTCACTAAGTAGCTGAAGATGAGCACGAACTGTTGATCCTCCTGCCTCTACTACCCAAGTGCTGAGATTACAGGCATATACCACAATACCCTGCTTTTTAAAAAAATCTGTGTTTCGTGTGCCTGTGCATGTGCCAGTACACACATGCCATGCCGTGCATGTGAAGGTGAGAGGAAAAGTTTCATGGCATGACTGATTCTCTCCTTCTGCCTTAGGCTCAAGGAATGGAACTCGGGCCTCCAAGCTTGCATGGCAAGTGCTTCTGTTCACTGAGCCAATCTCACGTGCCCTATGCCAGGCTTTTTCTGCACCTGTTGATAGCATCCGGTTTCTTAGGCAGGTGGGGGAATCTGTTCACTGTGGGATTCCTCGCTGAGCCCTGGGAGACTGTCTTCTTTTGCCTATGGGATAAAACGGTGATGATACCTTTACCTACCTTCCTGGTGCCAGTCATAAACACAATTCCAATTAATTGGGACAGGAATATTAATTTCCTGTCAAGTCTAAGACACTCTTGTGTGTGAGGATGAGTGAACTTCATTTCCCTTGGAAGTTTAGGGGATGGTTGGTTTTGTTTTGTTTGTTTGTTTGTTTGTTGTTGTTTTTTTAAAGATTTATTTATTTATTACGTATACAGTGCTCTGTCTGCATGTAGGCTGCAGGCCAGAAGAGGGCACCAGATCTCATTACAGATGGTTGTGAGCCACCATGTGGTTGCTGGGAATTGAACTCAGGACCTCTGGAAGAGCAGTCGGTACTCTTATCCTCTGAGCCATCTCTCCAGCCCTGTTTTGTTTTTTGAGACAGGATTTCTCTGTGTAACAGCCCTAGCTGTCCTGGAACTCGCTTTGTAGAACAGGCTGGCCTCAAACTCACAGAGTTCTGTCTGCCTCTGGAGTGCTGGGATTAAAGTGTGCCCTCCACAGCCCGGTGATTGTTTTTGTTTTAATGATACTGGGGATCAAATACAGGGCTTTGTACGTGTTAGACAAGTACTCTGCTTCTAAGCTTTTATTTACTCTCAGTACCCCTTTAAATTTTTTGCTTTGTTTCTTTTTAGATTATACCATGTAAACTGGGCCTTGAACTTGCTTTGCTATATAACTGAGGATGACCTTGTGTTCTTGATCCTCCTGCCTCTGACTCTCAGGGATTACAGTTCTGCACCCCATACCAGATCTCCTTTAAGGTTTTGAAAAGCAGACTTTTAGGATTTAGAAGTCTCTAGGGGCAGTAGAGATAGCTCAGCAGTTATAAGCACTGGCTGCTCCAGAGGACCTGAGTTCTGTTCCCAGCAACCACAGGGTGGCTCACAACCATCTGTGATGAGATCTGGTGCCCTCTTCTGGCTTGCAAGCATACATGCAGACAGAACACTGTATACATAATAAATAAATAAATCTTAAAAAAAAAAGTCTCTGAAATAGAAAAGAGAAGGATGAGTCAGGCATACAGATACTGAGAAAAAAGAGATAGTTGAACAGAGTTGATTGAGGCTAGAAGACCTAGAAGGTAAAGGTCTCAGTCATGAGAGTGCCCTACAGAGGTGTGGCAGGAGTGATTAAAGCTGCTATTATTCCTGTGCAATACACATAGGCAGCCATGCTGGTTCTTCTGCTCAGAGGCACTGCCTACCTCTGGGAAAGAGTATAGTGAAAGGCTGCCACCTTCATATTGATACCAAGCCCAGACCTCATCAGGAGTACAGAGATACTTTTCTTGCTTGACAGAGTTGGGAGAAAGTTGAAGTAAAGTTTCCCTTTTTGTTGGTATTTGAGAGTTGAAGAGTTTCCCATCAGTCTTTCTGCAAAGCTTTGGTACTATTCCCGGGAAGCAGAGAACTAGACTGTATAATATTGGGCAAATGAAAGTAACCTTGCCACTTAACGCTTCAGAGGTAAAAGACGTATCCGTGGAAGGAAGGTGGTAGAAAGTAGGGCTTCTGCAGCTGGAGATGCAGCTTAGTTGGTAGAGTGCATGCCTAACATGTATGAAGCCCTGGATTCAATCAAACCAGGCATACAGGCCCCTGCCTTTAACCCTGGTACTTGGGAAATGAGGCACAAGTATCACAAATTTAAAATCATCCTCCGCTATATAGTGAGTTCAAGGCCAGCCTGAAATTCATGAGACCCCTGTCTAGGGAAAAAACAAAAGTCCTTCAGAGTGACCAGAAAAACATATACTGAGCACCCCTTTTCTACTCACCCAAGGTATAAATACCCCAGCCTCACTGGAACAAAGAATAATGTTCTAAACACTTAGAAATTACTTTCTTTTTTTGTTTGTTTGCTTGTTTGTTTGTTTTGAAGACAGGGTTTCTCTTGTGTAGCTCTGGCTGGCCTGGAACTCACAGAGATCCGCCTGCCTCTACCTCCCGAGTGCTGGGATCAAAGGCGTGCGCCACCACCGCCCGGCTGGAAATCACTTACTTTCTAGTTCTACAGAAGCCTCCCCCTTCTTCTAAAGTGGTACATTAGATGCTCTCTTTATTTGGAAAGAGGTCTCTGAGTCTACTGATGCTATGTCGAGGTTCTAAAGCCAGAGTCATCTGACAAAGGGTTCTAGACTTTTCTCCTGATCTGGTCACTCTGAGATCCTTTTCTTCTGCTTTTTGCTTACTCTCCTGATCTGGTTTGGTGACACTCTGAAGGCTCCTGTAGGGTCAGTGGTTCTCACAGCAGTATTCTCTGACTGCTTCTACAAGTCCATCCAGAGAGAGATCCAAGTTTCAACTCCTGTGTCGCCCTGGTTTTTTAGAAGTTAGAGACCCATGAGTCCTGATTTCTTTTTGTCTTTTTACAGCCCTTCCAGTTCCTAGAGTTTGTACATGATAGTGGGGAAGGGGTAGTAAGGGGAGGGAAAAGTGGTCATAAATTTTTAAAGAATCACAAATAACTAGTACAGCTCATGTCCCTTATAATAGCACATATGCACACACTGTTTAGTAACCTTTTACAGGGTTAGAATTCAACTAGCATTGTTGAGTACTACCTCGTGCCAGAAACTGTATTCAATCATTTCATCCGCATACGTTTATGTCTGTCTTCTATACAGCAGCAATGTGAAGTAATTATTTTTTTTCTCAATTTGCAGTTGAAGAGACTGAAACAGAAGATACATGGTGTGTTTCAGTTTTTACGGCTATAAACACAGAGCAAGGGTGTAGTGTCAGGAAGCCAGACGTGCGGAAAGTGGTATAGCTTCTGCAGGATTGCTGACGGCTGTTTGAGAGATGCTCTCCACTACGGGAAGCCTAGTGTGGTAGTTGCTGGCTCTTGTTCCCTGGGCACTCTGTCTGTAACCACAGCCAGGAGTAGTAACTAGTACCTATAATTCCAGTACTTGGAAGGCTGAGGCAGGAGGATCACTACAAGTGTAAGGCCAGCCTGGGTATAAGATTGTCTCAGAAGACAATAACAGCTTTGATACTAAATAAAGAGAGAGGCAGAGAACTTGTGTGTGAAATATGTTATGAATAGTTTAAATAGGAAAAGTATCACCACAGGCATTTGAAGGTGACACAGGAAGAACAAGAAAAAAGTATTTAGAGTTAAAGAAAAGAGAATAAGACCAAGTTGCTCCCCAGTATGCTGAAAAACTTATAAGACTATATAACTGTATCACCTGTTTGCACATACAAGCTAAGAACCACGGCTAGTTTGAGTAAGTACAGAAGGAATGAAGATATGCAGTGATCAGAAGTGGAGGTAGTGAGGGAGATTTCTGTGGAGATGACTTCGCTGATGTTGAAGGAGTGCAGAAAGACAGGAGGAGGTGCTTGGGCAGGCTTCATGGTAAAGGGAAGACCTGAATATGACACCACTAACCACTGTGTGTGTGTATGTCCCTTTCTGTTCTTGTCTCCCTCCTCTAGCTTGGAAGCTCCAAGTCTGGCTGTAGCCATGGGAGACATGGTGGTGGAGCCTGCCACCTTGAAGCCAACTTCTGAGCCTACTCCTAGCCCATCAGGGAATAACGGGGGCTCATTACTAAGCGTCATCACAGAGGGGGTCGGGGAACTGTCAGTGATTGACCCTGAGGTGGCCCAGAAGGCCTGCCAGGAGGTGCTGGAGAAAGTCAAGCTTTTGCATGGAGGTGTAGCCATCTCTAGTAAAGGTACCCCGCTGGAGCTGGTGAATGGGGATGGTGTGGACAATGAGATCCGTTGCCTAGATGATCCACCTGCCCAGATCAGGGAGGAAGAAGATGAGATGGGGGCCACTGTGGCCTCTGGCACAGCCAAAGGAGCAAGAAGACGACGACAGAACAACTCAGCCAAACAGTCTTGGCTCCTGAGACTGTTTGAGTCAAAACTATTTGACATCTCTATGGCCATTTCATACTTGTATAACTCCAAGGAGCCTGGAGTGCAGGCCTATATTGGCAACCGCCTCTTCTGCTTTCGCAATGAGGATGTGGACTTCTATTTGCCCCAGTTGCTTAACATGTATATTCACATGGATGAGGACGTGGGCGATGCCATTAAACCCTACATAGTCCACCGATGTCGCCAGAGCATCAACTTTTCCCTCCAATGTGCCCTGTTGCTTGGGGCCTACTCTTCAGACATGCACATTTCCACCCAACGACACTCCCGAGGGACCAAGTTACGGAAGCTAATCCTCTCAGATGAGCTGAAGCCAGCTCACCGAAAGAGGGAGCTGCCGTCTTTGAGCCCAGCCCCTGACACAGGGCTGTCTCCCTCCAAAAGGACTCACCAGCGCTCTAAGTCAGATGCTACAGTCAGCATAAGTCTCAGCAGCAACCTGAAACGAACAGCCAGCAACCCTAAAGTGGAGAATGAGGATGAGGTAAATTGGGGGAGGGACAGAAGGGCAAGGTGTCCGAGGGTTGCATGGAGACAGGACATCTTACATGGGGTCACTCTGTTCTCTGTCCTCCCTTCTGTTCCATTTCACTGTTAGAAGGATGGAATGTTAGGATGGAAAAAGACCTTAGAATTCATGTATTCCATTGGCCTCATTTCACAGAGGAAAAATTCGAGAGTAGAGAGATAAAGTGACTTGCCTCAGGTCATCTAGCTAATGGCAGGGCTGATACTCTTGACTTTGTCCGAGTTGGCTTTCACTAAACTGTGCTGTCATTCCATTTCCACATACTAAGAACTGTGGTACAGGCCTGATGCACCCTGCCTGAGACCTGGCCTGGCTGAGGTACCAGCAGCCCCAGCAGCCCACAAGGAAAGAAAAGAGGCTGTGTTCTTTCTGTGCTGGGAGAGGAAGGATGCTAACTAGTACACCAACTTCTTCTCCTGGCCATTCCTCATAATCCCCTTCCCTCACTCCCCAAAGATCCTACTTTTTGCTAACATAGGGTAAAGTTTATTCTCTACCAGTGGGACCTCAACAGAATGTCCTGCCTTCGTTGGAGATAAACAAAAAGGGGAGAGAGAAATAGCCTTGGCAAAGTAAGTCTAATGCCTGGTTGAGGGGCTGAGACGGAGAAAAGAAAACTGAGCAGTAGCAGGCTACCTAATATTGGTACAGAGCAGGAAGTGAGTGGTCAAGAGCTTAGCGCCACCCTGTACTATACATCTGGACAGCTTGTGGGGAAACGTGCCCAGTGGATAACCAAGTTCAGTGGCCTGGTGTCCCAGCCAGACTAATGGGGCTCCAGTCTTCATCTCTGATTTCGCTGTTGGCAGACTCCCATCCTGGCTGCCAGCTGAGCCTAGCAAAGAAGGAATTGAAAAGAAAAGAAAAAAGGAAAAACAATGAATTTGCACTGTTGGAAAGCTTATGCCCATGGTCCTGGCATCTGGCTCTGTGGGGTGTAAACCACCCACATTTTTGATACAGTAAAGTTTCTTTCAAGTGGGGGGAAGTCAGAGTAGTTAGAGAAAGGAAAAGCAGTAGACAAGGGCAATCTGGAGCCTGCTCTCCCTGGAAATGTATTCTATTATGATATTTAAATCATACTAAAGCTAACTGTGCCACTGTTTATTGACCATTGATGTGCTAGACAGCAGGCCAGATAATGTATGTGGAACCCTCACAGCTCTACCTGGTGTTATTTCACCAGTGAGGAACCGGGCCTGGAGAAGTTAAGTGACTTTACTAAGGTCACTCAGCTGAGCTGCCTCGGTCATTGCTCAGCATCTGCTCCCCCATATCCCAGCTGTAAGAGGTCATGGGGGAAGAAGAGCCCAGGATGTGACAGTCTGCACTTCCACATCTGTGTACAGACAAAGCCCGAGCTATTATGGGAAGTAGAGTGGACCGTTTTCATTTCTGTCTGAGCTTTGCAGCAGAGTCCAGGGTCTAGGAAGGGAGGTTGTTGCAGAGCAAGAAGAACCCTCCAGATTGTGGTGGACCTGAGGGCCTGGAGGGCTTGAGCGTCTCTGAAAGAACTGCCTCATCTAAAATCAGATCTGGTTGGAGTGCGTGTGCGCATCTGGGAGGGAATTCATTGGTGCCTCTTGTCTGGCTTGACTTTTCCCTGTATCTATTTTTTAGTCTTCATCTTAGGACCAGAAAAGCAGAGGCCTTAGGGTTTCTCTTACCCTGTGCTGGTCTGGGGTCCCTCTTCTATGCATCTAACTTCTGCTGCAGGATTATGGATGGCTCTGAGAGGCAGGTATTCTATGAGTGTTTAAATCTCTAGGGTGGGTTTTTCAGTTGCCGTTCTTCCCCACCTGGCTCCTAGTTGATCACTAGGTCCGGGGAAGGAGGGAAGGAAGATAGTACTTCCCCAGGCCCGCCTGCGTTAGCTGATGCTGGCAGAGAGACACTTGAATCCACTGAGGCTCCTTGGGAAATGTGAAAGCATGAAAGAGAAACAGAGAACACAAACATAAATACCACTAGGTTTCTAGGCATGGAGCCAAACTCAGGGGTTTCTGCCAGTCCTTTTGACATGCTGAGGATATGTCTATCAAAGTTTTTGTGCTTGAGGTACCAAGGGAATTGGTCTTCCTTTTCTTCCCCCTTTGTCAGGAAACCTGACTCACTAAACAACTAGTTGCTTGTACAGTGTGCAGAGTTCTGTCCCAAAGGCAGCAGAGGATGGAGGATAAAATACTGTTCTTGGACTAGAACTGATAGTCTAATACCAGAGCTCCAATATGAGGAGCTCATCAGCATGTCTTTCTTGAAAAGTTGTTTCCTGAGGCAGTAAGTACATACATATCTTATTAAAATGAACTACAGATTTTTCTAGAGCCCAAGCAAGATCTTGTAAAGAAGGAGAGTTTCTGGGTGGGGCCTTACCCTCTCTGCTCCCAGTCTCAGTTTTCCTTTGGGTTCTGCTTAATCCCGTGCTCCTCCCACTATGGAGAAGCTCGGAAGAAGTGAGGTGGGGCCTCAGGGAAGAGGCCCAGGGCTACTTCCTGCCTGGAGTCTCCCTACAAAGTTCTTCTTCACTGGCCAGGTCTCAGAAGTTTCCATTTTCTTATGAGGATTCCTTCATGCTCCTTACAGAGGGTTCTAGCATTGATTTCTCACATCTCTCTCTCACACACACACACACACACACACACACACACACACACTCACACACACACACATACACACACATACACACACTCACACGCACACACATACACACACACACACACACATACACACACTCACACGCACACACATACACACACACACACACATACACACACACACACACACACACACACACACACACACACACAAGCCCAACCTTCAAAGCAGTTCTTATCAGCCTCAATTTTCCTTCCTGTTTGTAGCCAAATGATAAATATTTTGGCGTAGAGTTGGGGGGGGGCACAAGGATCACAGAGTGATTTAGGTACCACCCCCTCGTTCTATCCTCTCTACATAATGACACTCCAGACAGATAGCTTTGTCTTTTCAGGACTGTAACCTTTGTACAGAGAAATCTGCTGCATGTCACACTGGAAGCCCTTCCAGCCTGATAAGGGTGTGATGTCAGCTCTTGGCTTCAGCTTTACTCCCTAAAGCTGACTCAGTACAAATGACTCAGGCCTAGGGAGTAGGAGGAGAGGAACAGATCACGATATCCTCCTGCCTGCCATGGACATTCATGAGTCCACCGGGTCTCATCTGGGAGAGGATCAGCTAGAGCCAATCTCCTGCCTGTTACTCTTTCCCAACTAGCTGAGGTGTAGAAATTGAACCAGTAGGTTGTAACACATTCTGCCAGCCTCACTGTCTCAATCCTCCCTCCCACTGCTACTCAAAGTAGAAGAGTTGTGGCCTTAGCGGGGTGTTTCCAAGTGTGGCTACACCCTGTAAATGCTCTCCTGCCCAGTTTCATAAAGGAAAACCCAAACGTAGCAGCTCTACTGAGACCTTCAGCCATAGAGTTGAATTTAGCAGATGCTGACTGTAGAGAAGAAGTACAGTGCCCACTACCTTCTTGCTCTGGAAACTCTAAAAGACTCTGCCTCTTAGTCCAGACCCTCCCCTCCTGCCTTTGTGCACACATTCTGTGCCGCTGCCTGCCAGCTCTGGCAGACTGTGGACAGGACCAGGCTGGCCCAGGGCATGAGTACTGCTCCACAGCCACTGAGTGTGCTGCCCGCACTTGGTTCCTAGATAGCAGCTGAGCAAAGGAGACGGGGAGTGTTTGTTGTTTAAATTTTTTGTTTGTTTCCTAAGAAAGTCTCTCAGTATGAAGCCTGGGCTAGCCTTGAACTCTTGATCCTTCTGCCTTGGCCTGCCAAATACTGAGATTATAGGCGTGTGTCACTGCACTCAGCTGGAGTAATGTTTAGATTATTGGGGTCAGACTTTGGGCTGGGATCAAGACTGCTACTGCCCTGTTAATTAGCTTTCTTGGGTGGATTTAGCTAGGACCTAATTGTCCAACATCAGTCCAGAAATGTCATGTATTCAGTGTCATGTGCAGCAGCCTGACAGGAAGCCAGAGGTTTAATGGGTTTAATGAGACTGATGAATATGTGAGCATCCAGCCCACAGGTTTCAGGTTCATAGGTCTGGGATGCCCTTTGTCACACACTTAGGGTGATCCTGGGGCTGACTAAGGAGATCTGTACACCTGAAAGATTAGCTCTTCCTGAGATTGCCAGGAAACTAGAGGAATATAGACTTTCTAGTCCAGGGGTCGTGCAGTTGGTGGCTGTCCCCATGGAGAAGGGTTGGTTGAAAGCATGTGAGTGGGTGATAGGAAAGAAGTGAACCCTGGCCAGGCACTCACTGCACTAGGGGTCCAGCTCTAGGGTTTTGATCTAAAAGGAAGGTTTGTTCAGGCAGGAATAGAAGATAAAATAGAAAACAAAGTGCCTTTGCCTTCAGCTCTTAATCTCAAGGTCTGAGCTAGCCTTCCAACATCCCCCAAATGTCTAGACTCTGGGCAAGTGGCGTTTCCAGGCTGATCATCTTTCACTAAAGCAGAAAGATATAGCTGCACAGGAGAAGCAGTTATGATCCAAGTTGGAGCTAAATTCTTTGCCTTTGTCTCTTTCCCTCCCCCAACCCCACCCTTCCCCCCCTTGCCCTCTGGCCCTTTCCCAGGAGCTCTCCTCCAGCACCGAGAGTATTGATAATTCATTCAGTTCCGTAAGTGGGGCCAGGCTGGGACTGGGTGGCAGGCTCCTTGCGGCCGCATTTCCTCTCCGTCCTATGTCTTCTATGACCAGTGAAGGCCCCTTTAATTCCAGGAGATTAGCATCTCCTTGCCAGGCTTCCCAGACCTGGAGGCCAATGCCCTGAGCCCAGGCCCAGACAGGTTCAGCTGATCCTCTGCTCAAAGACAGCAGCTGGAATGTTCTTCTGCTCCTAGGCCTCTGGAGCAGACAGCTGGGACAGGTAGAATTTATTCCTGGATTAGAGCCAAGGACTGTTTGGCAGAAACCTCCAGGACCCCATTTCTCCCACCCAGAACCCTTTCCCCATGACTTCTGCCATCAGAATTTATTTTTTCAGTTTTCTAAATGTTAGGCTCTGTGCTGGCTGAGCCAACTCCAAAAACAAACAGGAACTGGCCTGAGGGAAAGTTTTGCCTTCCCACAACTGGTTTTCCTTTTTAACTTCATTTCTTCCAGGTCTGAGTTCTTCCCTTCCCCAGCCCACTGCCCAGGATGTCCCTTAATCCCTGTTCTCCTTTCTTCCTCCCTCTGGACTAAACCATGACCCTCTGGTCCTACAGGGTCTTGGACCTTGTTCCTGGCAAAGACGTGAGAGGAAATGCTGGACCCTCTGGGAGTTTGGATATTTAAATTTTTTTTTTTTTTTTTTTTTTTTACATTTTATTCTTTGTCTACCCACTGTTTTCTATTTTCTGTGCTGATCCCCTTTTAATCGTGATCCCTTCTCCTCCCATGTGGCAGAGCCTCTTTTTTGGAGGCCTGGGGTCATGTCCAGTCTGGCTAGGTAACATAGGGGTCTACAACTGAAAGGCTGATTTGAGGATGGAAAAGAAGTCTGCCTTTTCTAATATGAGGTGACTAAATTGGATGGGGTGGAGGGTCCTTTGGACAGTGACCCTTTGCCACCTGAGTGGATGGATTCAGGGATCAAGATAAAGGCATGAGTCTTCAGATCTCAATCGCCCTCCATAAACACACCCTCTCTTTCTGGGGTGGAACCCAGGGCCTCATCCTTTTTTGGCTGTGTTAGGCCCCTAGGATATTTCTAGGGATCCTTGAAGTCCAATTCCATTTTCTTTTTCTCCTGCAACCCTGTCCCTAGAGCTTCCCGTCCTTGCTGCTGTGCAGGGCTCTAAGCCAGCACAGCTCCTCCCATCATGGAGTAGAGGCTGTGCGGTTCCTTTGCCCCCTGACCCTATCCCACACGTCTAGGGGACATGGTATTGCCCAGTTCTCAGGAGAAGCCTCTGGGTGGGGAAAACTTAACAAGGCCCCGCCCTAGATGAAGTGCTATAGTAGCTGGCAGTAGCTGCTGGGGAGAGAGAATCCGTTTCCTCCAGGAATAAGCCCCATGATAGGTTTCCCAATCCTAAATGGTCAGCCATAAAAACTTTTACATGTGCACAGCACTAATTGGACTTAGTATTAGATGTATAAAATAATAAGAGGTTGAAAAAATGGCTCAATGGTTAAGAGCAATGGTTGCTCTTCCAGGGGGCTTACTTTTGATTCCCAGCGCTTACATGATGGCTCACAACCACCTGTAACTCCAGTCTCAGAGGATTGATGCCCTCTGTGGCCTCCATAGGCACTGCACACATATGGTATACAGACATATAGACAAAAAACCCATACACATAAAATAAAATAATTTTTTAAAGACTTATCCAGGTGTGGTGGTATGTGCCTTTAATCTCAGCACTTGGGAGGCAAAGGCAGGTGGATCTCTGTAGCTGGAGCTACACAGTGAGACCCTGTCTCAAAAACAAAAATAATTTCCATGCCCAGTAGTTTCATCTTTTTATAATACTGTAACACTATTACAGAAAAGGTAGAAAGAAACTGGGTCTTTCTGCTCCCAGTGTGTCCAAACTCTGAATAAATCTACTTTCAAAAAAATAATTTTTATTATAGAAGAGATGATGAATTCAAAAGGGAATAGGAGGGACATGGGAAGGGTAGAAGTGATATAAATATAGTACACTCATATATGAAATTCTCAAAACTTTCATTAACAAAAGAAGTCTTGAATAAAGTTTGTTCTTAATTTCAAAAAAAAAAGAAAACAAAAGATGTTCTTTTTCTTTTCTTTTTTCTTTCTTGTAGTATGAGCAGTAAAGGTAGAAATTCTCTATCAGAACAGTGAGCAGACTTGGTATAGTGGTACACATCTTTAATCCCACCACTGAGAAGGTAGAAGAAGGAGGATTTCTGTGAGTTAAAAGGCCAGCCTGGTCTATATAGTGAGCTCCAGGCCAGACAGGGCTATATAGCAAGATCTTGTCTCAAAAAAAAAAAAAAAGCCGGGTGCTCGTGGTGCATGCCTTTTCAATCCCAGCACTCGGGAGGCAGAGCCAGGCAAATCTCTGTGAGTTCGAGGTCAGCCTGGTCTACAGAGCGAGATCCAGGACAGGCACCAAAACTACACAGAGAAACCCTGTCTCAAAAAACAAAACAAACAAACAAAAATAGCAAAGAAATAGAAAGAGAAGCCAGGCAGTGGCGCACACCTTTACTCCCAGCACTCAGGAGGCAGAGGCAGGTGGATCTCTGAGAGTTCTGAGGCCAGCCTGGTCTACAAAGTTCCAGGACAGGCAGATCTGTTACACAGAGAAACCCTGTCTCAAAAAACCGAAAAAAAAAAAGGAGGGGGGTGGGGAGTAGTGAAAAGCCTGGTAAATGAAATACTATTTCAATAAGAAGAGCAGAAAGGAAGAATAAGAAGAGAGATTGTTTTATACATCTGAGGAGACATGATGAAATACGGAATTGTGTAGTAAATATCTGTTGGTTTTTCAGGGTCTTAGTATTTAAGTCTTGGCTGACCTAGTAATCACTAACTCAGGCTGGCTTGGAATTTGTGGCAGTCCTCCTGCCTCAGCCTCTCAAGAGCTAGAATGTGAGTCACCATGCCCAGCATATGGGGGTTTTGTTTGTTTGAATCAAGTTCTTTTCTATAGCCCACACTGGCCTCCAACTTGTGATCTTCCTTGCCTTGACTTTCAAGGTGCTAGGATTAGAGGTGTGCACCTCTCTGGCCAGCTTTGTGGCTGTCTTGAAAAAGGGTCCCTGTGGTAGACAGGCTTAGACTAGGAGAGCTCTTCATCATGTCTATCTGAGTCCATCTTTCTCCCCACCCTACCTTGGCCATTCTAGGAACTGCTAAAATACCTGGCATGAGGAACCAAGCCTATCACAGGGAACTAAAATGGGGAGCCTAGCCTCTGAAAGGCAGGGGAAGAGGACCCAGGGAGTAATTGCTAGAGACAGGCCTTCAGAAGGGCCACCAAGGGCTAAAAGGAGCTATTGCTGTCTCCATCCACCTGTGTGCACCACCCTCCCCCTGCCTTATCTTTCCCCCTGGCTATACCCTCATTAATACAGTTTGCTCATTCTCTTCTCATCCCCTGCTTGTGTACTTAGCCCTGACGAGAATGTGGGGTAACTGGGTTATGTGCCATGGAGAACAACAGAAGTTTTAGGATGAAGAACCTTTTTCTTCTTTGAAAGGAGAAATACTGATTCAGGCCACTTTTCCTAGTCTTGTGAGGTCTGGCAGAGCCCTTTGGCACAGCCAGCCTGAGGGCCCAGACAGGAGAAGGGATAACCCTGTTCTTCAGATGAGTATGAGCTCTTCTGTCTGAGGTCCTGGGTGGCCTCTCTAGACCTTGTCCCCTTGCCTGCACCAAAGGCTTAGGGCAGTCTTTAAGAAAGGACTCAAGTCCAAGAAAAAAATGGTCTATCCCAGTGTGCTGAGTTCAGGCCATCTTGGGTCCCTAGGAAGTAGCTCAGAGAAGGGAATGTGTTGGTTCTTCCCAGTTCAAACTGAGAGGAGGAGGGTGGAAATTCCTACCATGGCCAAAGGTCGCCCCTTTCCTGGGGTTCTTTAAATACTGAGGCCCTGGCCAGAAGCAAATAAGAGGGATAGGCTGCTTTTCCAATGTCATCTTTACCATCTTTTGTTTCATCCCAACCCTCTGTAGCCTGTCCGGCTGGCCCCTGAACGAGAATTTATCAAGTCCTTGATGGCAATCGGCAAACGGCTAGCCACGCTCCCAACTAAAGAGCAGAAAACACAAAGGCTGATCTCAGAGCTCTCCCTGCTTAACCATAAACTCCCTGCCCGAGTCTGGCTGCCCACTGCTGGCTTTGACCACCACGTGGTCCGTGTGCCCCACACACAAGCTGTTGTCCTCAATTCCAAGGACAAGGTAAGTGGGTTCTGGCCTAGACCCTTCCCTTCATCTGACTGCATTCCCTTGATTCCTCAGGCTTTGTTCCCTACCAGCATGCTGGAGACTTTTTAGTTTATGGTGCATGTGTTAACCGTGACTCTACCTCATTGCTCCTGTGATGCTCAGAACCCAAGAACCCTCCTGCCTGACTTCTTGGGTTTTGCTTTTATGGGCCAAAGTAGCCCAATTCCAGTTTACCTCATGCCATCCTTGAGGAGAATGGCTTCCCACCCATTCCTTGTCCTCCTTTGAGAAGTTCTTCCAAACTTCCAGCCTCTCTGACTTTCAGGCTATCCAGGTACAACCACCATGTGGGTAAAGGGACATTTTTTATAAGACTTTTTTGATCAAAGTGGGTGGAAAGGAAAGAAATATGCCCAATTCATACTAGAAAAAATAAGCTGTGTTTGTCTGCTTACAGGAATGATGGTGCTCATGGTTCAGATTCTCCTCTCAGAGGAAGTATTGAAAATTAGGGTTCTCCTTGGGACACATATCGCTTTATCCAGTTTTTTGTGTCTACTTCCCTGGGCCCCGACTTTAGCATAAGCCCACAGAGCTTCAACTGCCATTGACAGTTGGAACAGTTTTCCAAATTGTACGTGTGCATTTGAAGTCCTGATGATAAGCGTGGAAGCCTTTGCAGTACCCTTCCCCCAAATGTTTTATGCAGGTGGTATCACAAGTGCCCACCTGTGCATGTTGCTCACAGTCAGAAGGGACTGCTGTTGAGGGTTGGAACAAAAAGAACTATGTCAATGAAATTTAGACGGGGAGGTAGTGGCAAATGCTGTCTTCCCCCACCCACCCACCCAGGCTCCCTACCTGATCTACGTGGAAGTTCTTGAATGTGAAAACTTCGACACAACTAGTGTTCCTGCCCGGATTCCTGAGAACCGAATTCGGAGCACACGGTCCGTAGAGAACCTGCCTGAATGTGGTATCACTCATGAGCAGCGGGCTGGCAGCTTCAGCACAGTGCCCAATTATGACAATGATGATGAAGCCTGGTCGGTGGATGATATAGGCGAGCTACAGGTGGAGGTGAGGTAGCGCCAAGGAGACAACACTGGGGGCCCAGCACCTGTTCTCTAGGAGCTTTTAATACATTTGGGATAACACACTTGTTAGCGGAGGGTGGCAGGCACCCAGATGAGTGTTGTAGGGAGTGAGGGGTGTGAGGAGGAGAAGCTCTGAACAACTGGTTGGAATAGGTTCAAGCTTGTTCCCCTGCAGGAGGGACTCAGATTGAATGTGAGGAGGAACATCTAGACTAGGCGAGGAGGGAAATGTAATAGAACATTTATGGACACCTGCTACATAAAGTTGATTTTGATCAGCAGAGACTGAGAAGCCATGCATGCATTCAGTCAAATACATAAGGGAACTGGGCAGTGGTGGTGCACTTGGGAGGCAGAGGCAGGCAGGTCTGTGAGTTCGAGGCCAGCCCAGTTTACAAAGTGAGTTCCAGGACAGCCAGGGCTGTTACACAGAGAAACCCTGTCTCTAAAAACCAAAAATAAATAAATTATATATATATATATATATATATATATATATATATATATATATATATAAACGGGCTGGAGACATAGCTCACAGTAAGAGCACTGACTGCTCTTGTAGAGAATTGGGTTCAGTTACCAGTGCCTTTGTAGTGGCTCACAACTGTCTGTAACTCCAGTTTTAGAGGACCATCTGCCCTCTTCTGGCCTCTGTGGACACTGTATGTACATGGTGCACATATATACATAAATATTTTAAAAAGAGAGAAATATTAATATCTGTGTGTAGTGACTTACAGCTATAATCCCAGCACCTAAAAGGTTGAGGCAGAAGGTTTGGGGTTAAGGCAAGCCTTGGCTATATAGAGAATTTGAGCCCAGTCTGTACCCTTCTTGAAAAATTAAAAAGAAAAAAAGTTTATGGAGGGCTTTCTGTGTTCCACACCTGAGTACTGTATGCTAGTGAACAAGACTTGGCTTATACCTGCAAGGAATTTATGACCTAACAGAGAATCAGACCAGACAGCTGGTAGTTTTTTTGTAGTATGGTGTGATCTGCACTGTCGTGGGGAGCATGAGACATTATGGAAGTACCCAGAGTTGGTTCTTACTCCAGACTTGGGGTGGGAGTCAAAAGATTTCCTGGAGGAAGTAGTCTTTCAGCCGAGGCCTGAAGCATGGTTGGAATTAGAAGAACAAAGAACATTCAGACAGAGGAATGAATGTGTACAAAGACTGAAAGAGAAAATGGAGCATGGATTTCAGTTCCATGATAGGAACTGAAAGAAACTTGTATGCATTGGATGTGTAGTATGAGGTGAGAAGCAGTGACGAATGAGGCTGGAGAGGGTGACACGACCTGACAAGCCATGCACTCATTCAGTCCTGTTGGCTGTGGGAAGAAATTCCAGCTTCATTCTGGGGTTATAGAAAGGCAAGCAGAGCAGGATTTTATGTAGCAGCATTTGGTGAAAAAGACAGATCTCTATCTGTTTACAGTCAAGTCGAGGTTAGACATAGTGATTCAAGGAGAAAAATGAAGATGCACAAGTGGATTAGCTGGCAGAAGCATTGCAGTAAGAAGTGGGTTAGAGGGTCAGGCTGAAAAGAGGAAGGTGGATGTGGAGGCTCACCTGCCGTCCCAGCACCCAAGTGGAAGCAGGAAAGGCAGGAATTTGAGGCCAGGCTGAGAAACGTGAGTCCCTGTCTCAAAAAAGAAAAAAAAGCCGGGCGGTGATGGTGCATATCTTTAATCCCAGCACTTGAGAGGCAGAGGCAGGCAGATCTGTGAGTTCAAGGCCAGCCTGGTCTACAGAGCAAATTTCAGGACAGCCAGAGTTACACACACAGAAACCCTGCCTCGAAAAAACAAAACAAAAAAATTGAAGAACTAGTCAAAGAAATCTATACGATTTCTGCAAAAGTTGTGGCAATGGTGTACAAACTTGAGGGTGTTGGGGGTATTCTGAAAAATTTGCTATAATCTAGCTTCTAGATTTCATTCCCAGTAGTTCCAATTTAGACTGATGGTGAGATCTGAGAATCTGCATTTCCTACCCATCTCCATGAATTATGATGGAGTAGTTCACACTTTGAGAACACCACTGTGAGATCTATAACTCCAGAAGGCCATAATGGTGTGGAACCACGGTGACTTTGGGAGCAGTCTGGAATGAAGCGGTAGGCCTGTACGCCACAGTCAGGGCAAGTGATCAGCGGGCAAGAGGGATCTTGTGTTTAGCACCTCTGACCTGCTCTTCCCAGCTCCCTGAAGTGCATACCAACAGCTGTGACAACATCTCCCAGTTCTCGGTGGACAGCATCACCAGCCAGGAGAGCAAGGAGCCTGTGTTCATTGCAGCAGGGGACATCCGGTATGGCCAGATCACATCAGCCTTCATTTAACCTCTTCTCCAGGCTCTGCTTGTCACTTTATCCCTCTCCTGTGTCCAGTCACCAGCTGTCAGCCTGTGTCTTTCTCCTTTATCTCATTATTCTGTCCTCATCCTCGGGCCACCATACTTGAGGCATTGCTTGAGCTACTACAAAAAGAAATGATATTTTATGAGAGTTCCAAAAAGAAGACAGTGCCTCAGAGGGCATTTAAGCATTGCTTCTCAATGTTGCACTTGACTAGCATGTGCAAGGCCCTGGGTTCAGTTCCCAGCACCACGAAAAAACCCAAAACCAAGAATCAAAGTGAGATCTCAAAATTGTATCCTTCACTTTGAGGGGAGAGAGGAGACCTTATTAGACGTGCAGATTCTGGAGTCATACCCTTTCTGAATCAATATTGGGATAAAGGAATGAAGAAAGCCAGGTTCTTTGCATGATCACAAACTACCAGGTCAGCAAAATAGTGCTGTTGATTATGCTTCTAGGAACAGTGGCAAGGAAAAGGGGACAAAGGCATTGCAGCTCTGAAATAACTCTTCCAAATAAATTGTGTATTTTCTTCCTGCTAGACGGCGCCTTTCAGAACAGCTGGCTCACACTCCCACAGCCTTCAAACGAGACCCCGAAGACCCTTCTGCAGTCGCCCTCAAAGAGCCCTGGCAGGAGAAAGTGCGGTGAGGAGGGTAGAGGGTAGAGAGTAGTCTCGGTACTCCTCTCAGAGCTCCAAGGCATCTTCAGGTGCTTACTTCATCCTCCCCAATGCCTTTCACCTCTAAACACTCCATGAGACTTCCACTGCTGCCTGAGTCCTTATCCTGGCGTCACCCTGGCTCTTCTTTCTTCATAGGAGGATCAGAGAAGGCTCCCCCTACGGCCATCTTCCCAATTGGCGGCTCCTGTCAGTCATTGTCAAATGTGGAGATGACCTTCGGCAGGAGCTGCTGGCTTTCCAGGTGTTGAAGCAACTGCAGGTGAGGAAAGGAAACAAAAACGCACAGGGAAAGGAGCAATGAAAAACTGGGTGCATCCCCAGCGCTCCAGGGACCACACAGGCTTTCTCAGGGAGCTCTCTGCCCAGCACCGGCACCGCTTCTACCCAGGTCTGAATGGGAAAGTTAAACTGAAACTGGCTTGTCTTTCCCCAGAGAACCACAGCCACAAGATGAAGAGCTCTAGGGCGGCCTCTGTTGGTTCTTTCTGGAGCTACATGTTCTGCCCTGTTCTGACCACTGAATGTCAGTTTCTTTTTTTGACCGAGGAGTGTGATTTCACGTAGGGTCTCACGTGGTTCAGGCTAGCTTCGAACCCAGTTATAGCAAAGGTGGCCTTGCGCTCTTGATCCTTCTGCCCTCACCTCCCAAGTGCTGGGTTAAATGCATGCACCACTGGGCTTTGGGTTTGTGCCTGAAATCAGAACTTCCCAAATGATCTGGGTTGGATGGATTTATTCTGTGCTCAAGCATTTGGGTTTTGTTTTGTCTTTTTTAAAAAATATTTATTCATTTTTATTCATGTGTATGGGTGTTTTCCATGCATGTATGTGTACAGTATCCATAGAGACCATAACAGGGTGTCTGATCCCCCTGGAACTAGAGTTACAGTTGTGAGAAGCCACATGGGTGGTAGGAACTGAACTAAAATCCTAAGCAAGAGCAGGAAGTGCTCTTAACCCCTGAGCCATCTCTCTAGCCTTTGCTTTGTCTTTTTGAGACAAGGTCTCACTATGTAGTTCAGGCTGGCCTTGAATTCATGACAATCCTCATACCTCAGCTTGAGTAATAGGATTACAGGTGTGAACTGATGGGCCTGGCTATACTGTGTTGAGATACTGATCACCTGGTCTGCCTGGGTTGGTGACCTGCAAGAGGCTTCACCTGTTCAATCCAGTGCTTTGTAATATTTGTAGTTTTTGTTTGTTTGGTTGGGGTTTTTTGTTGTTTTTTTTTTTTTTTCTTTTTTTGGTTTTTCGAGACAAGGGTTCTCTGTGTAGCCCTGGCTGTCCTGGAACTTGCTCTGTAGACCAGGCTGGCCTCAAATTCAGAGATCCACCTGCTTCTGCCTCCCAAGTGCTGGGATTAAAGGTGTGTGCCACCACCGACTGGCTTGTTTGTAGGTTTTTTGAGGGGTAGAGGTGGCTTGAACTTTGTCCTGGTTTTGGTTTTGTTTTTAGAAAGGACCTCACTTATAGCCTCAGCCAGATGTTCCTTGCTTTGTACCCTCTGTACTCTCAGCCAATGTCAACTGTCCTTGTACCACACCCCACTACCTCCTCCCTCAGCTTCCCAATACTAGGGTTACAGTATGTGACACATGGCTTAAGTACTTGCATTTTTTGTTTTGTTTTTGAGACAGGATCTCATGTAGCTCAGGTTGACCTCTGACTCTCACTTGTAAACACTGGCCTCAAACTCCTGATCCTCCTGCTTCTGCCTTCCACATATTGGAAATACAGGCTTATGCCACTACATCCAGTAGTATTTAAATTTTTATAATTTATTTTTATTTTATGTGCATTGGTGTTTTGCTTGCATGTATGGCTGTGTGAGGGTGTCAGAAGCTCTGGAACTGGAGTTACACACAGGTGTGAGCTGCCATGTGGGTGCTGGGAATTGAACCCAGGTCCTCTGGAAGAGCAACCAGTGCTCTCAACCATTGAGCCATCTCTCCAGCTCCATATTTTCATTTTCTAGAGATGCTTTCTCTGCCCCTAAAACTCCATTTTTTTAATTTTTGTTCTTGTTATTCAAACTCATATTAACCTCTATGTGTAGTTTCCTCCCTTTGCCAGGCCCTGGACTTCCTTTTCAAACTTCCTGGTTCTGTTATTTGTGGTTGCATACACCTGTAATCCTAGAATGTGTAAAGTGGAGATGGGGATCAGGAATTCAAGGCTAGCCTGGGCTATATGAGTCCCTGTCTCAAAAAACTTCCTGGTTCTTAGTAGGTCAGTGAGTCTTGCTTAATGTTCAAGATACCAAGGGAGAGATTGAGGAGAAGGAAATTTTATTTCTTCTTCTCTGATCTGGAGACAGATGAGCCACTCTCGGTGCCTTTGTGTCTCTTCACAGTCCATTTGGGAGCAGGAGCGAGTGCCTCTGTGGATCAAGCCATATAAGATTCTCGTGATCTCCGCCGACAGCGGCATGATTGAACCCGTCGTCAACGCTGTGTCCATCCACCAGGTGAAGAAACAGTCACAGCTCTCCTTGCTCGATTACTTCCTACAGGAACATGGCAGTTACACCACTGAGGCTTTCCTCAGTGCCCAGCGCAATTTTGTGCAAAGTTGTGCTGGCTACTGCTTGGTCTGCTACCTGTTGCAAGTCAAGGACAGGTAAGTGGCTTGTGCCCTTCATCCTAATCTTTCACAAGGGTCTTCTCCTTTCCTTCACATGTAGTTCCTCAGTTGATGAAACATCTTTTTAGGAAAGATTTGTTTGTGTGACATTAAGCCAAAGAGGCAGACTGATGCGTGCTGGCGGAAATGAGGACAGAAACAGAGGACGTAGGAAAGACTTGAATGAGTAGAGAAAGGGTGAGGGAGAACAAGGGCAGATTGAGCTGTGGAGGAAAGATAAGGAAACGTTCCATTGGGATCAAACCCCGGGTAGCAGGCAATGACACCAGTCCTTCGTTATGAGACTGAAGAGTTTGGGGGATTTTGTTTTTTGAGAAAGGATCATTTTATGTATCCCTGAGTTCCTGGAACTTGATATGTAAACCAAGCTGGTCTTGAACTCACAGAGATCTTCCTGCCTCTGCCTCCTGAGTGTTGGGATTAAAGGCCTGTGTTACCATGATCGGCAAGAATTTTATTCTGCAGGATAGGAATGATATGTTCTGATCTGTAGATGCCATATGGTGCTGTGGGTGAATTGAAGGTTAGTGTGACTGCATCCTTAACAAGAAAGCAGAAGATAATGGAGCCTGACACAAAGGTAGTCAGTGACTCAAAACAGAAAGGAAAGGATGAGCCGGGCGGTGGTGGCGCACGCCTTTAATCCCAGCACTCGGGAGGCAGAGCCAGGCGGATTTCTGTGAGTTCGAGGCCAGCCTGGGCTACCAAGTGAGTTCCAGGAGAGGCGCAAAGCTACACAGAGAAACCCTGTCTCGAAAAACCAAAAAATAAAAAAAAATAAATAAATAAAATAAAAATAAAAAAAAATAAAAAAGAAAGGAAAGGATGAGGGAGACCATGGAGATAAACTTGAAATCCCCAGTCACAAGCTTTCCTTTCTTCTCATTCCAACCTGATTTCCCAAACTTTTGTTTTTTATGTGTATGGGTGTTTTTCCTGCATGTATGTGTATGCCTAGTGCCAGTAGAGGCCGTAAGAGAGCATGGGATCCTCTGGGACTGGAGTTACAGGTAGCTGTAAGCCTCCATGTGTGCTAAAAAGTAACTCCTCATCTTCTGGAGGAGCAGCCAGTGAGTGCCCTTAACCGTGAGTCATCTCTCCAGTCCCCAGTTTGCACAGTCCTTAAGTATCTCTTGTTCTGCCTAGACTGTCATTTCTTTCACTATCACATCATTTTTATGAAGCCCGTCTTCACATAGGTGAAGCATTGATAATGGCACTACCTATGCTCTGCAGTCTTAGTATCTCCAGGCAAGTGGTTTGAGGTCTGGGGCCTGAATGCTCCTGTTGGTTGCAGCTCTCCCTAGCAAGTTGGCTTAGTGGTTAAAGCTATTGCTCAGTCCCTGGAACCAACTCCAGAGTTGTCAACTGACCTCCACACGGACACCCTGACATGTTCTGTAGCATGTGCACACATACAAATATACACACATGGTAACACTAAAAAAATAAATTTTAGAAAGAAATGTGCTTCCAGGGCTTCCAGTGACACGGCAACCCATTAACATTAGTCAGGCAAGCAGCTTCTCGGAATCTAGCATTATCTATTTAGTGACTGTATATCACATATGACCATGGCCTCACTACATTAAGTGAAAACCTTGTGAAGTAAGTGCTCCCTCATGAGGAAGCCAAGGGTCAGTAGTAGCTTGGGAGCCTATGGTCATTCCACCCTGCCAGGCCTACCAAGCAAGAAGGGCTGTGTGTGTGTGTGTGTGTGTGTGTGAGAGAGAGAGCTGTAGGAGTGTAACCATAAGGATCTTGATGGCAAGCTTTAGACTGTCCTGAGCTTCGGGATTTTGAACCCAGAATTTTGAAGCCCAGGGCTCAGCTACAGGATTGAGTAAGTGAGGAACAGGGAAGCTAGCACTAGTTAGATCTCAGGAATTTCACTTTAGAAACTGATATGTAAAAATAATAAAACAGATAATAAATAACACTACCAAAAGAAAATGTTTGGATGAAAGTCTGTCCCTTTGGTGTGGCAGGAAGTTGCTGACCGTTTTTCCCCCAATGTACGAGTTTTACCTGCATGTATGTCTGTGCACCATGCACAATGTGCCCAACAGAGCCAGATAGCATCAGATCCCTTGAGAATAAAGATGGTTGTTAACCACTGTGTGGGTGCTGGGAATTGAACCTGGGTCCTCTGGAAGAACAACCAGTGCTCTTCACTGCTGAACCACCTCTCCAGCCCCTGATGAACTATTCCTACTAACTTAAAAAAGAATGGATGTGAGTTGGTGTTGTAGCTCAGGTTGAAGAACGCTTTGCTTAGCATGCACGATGCTCTGGGTTTGATCTCCCATTTAACACATTGACACTGGGAGGTACAGGCAGGAAGTTTAAGATCATCCTAGCTACATAGGGAATTTTTTATAAAAGAAAAGAAAAGAATACTGGGAATCATCTCACAAGATGGAGGCTATAAAGAAAAGAAAGTTGTTGGTGTTGATCAACTGTAGGCCTTATTATAAAATCACACACACTCGCCAAGTGTGTGTGTGTCGCACGCCCTTAATCCCAGGAGTCCGGAGGCAGAGGCAGGCAGATCTCTGAGTTCAAGGCCAGCCTGGTCTACAAAGTGAGTTTTAGGACATCCAGAGCTGTTACAGAGAGAAACAAACAAAAAAATCACACACATTTAACATGGTCACACAAGGCAAAGCAAAATTGGTCATCCTCACCAACAACTATCCTGCTTTAAGCAAGTCTGAAATAGAGGACTGTGCCATGTTAGCCAAAACTCGTCTATCACTACAGTGGCAATAATATTTGGGTATAGCATGCAGAATATGCTACAGAGTATGCACTGCCATCAATCAGGTGATTTTTAATATCAATACAAGCCTGCCAGAACAAGCCTAGGAAGAGTAAGCCGTTCAAATTTTTTCTTTAATAGAATTTGCCAGAGCTTATTTTTTATTACATTTTTATTTTATGTGTGTTTTGCCTGCAAGTATGTCTGCACACCATGTTCGTACCTGGTGTCCACAAAGGCCAGAAGAGGGTGTCAGATCCCCTGGAACTGGAGTTACAGTGAGCTGCCACGTGGGTGCTGAGAATCAAACCTTGGTCCTTTGGAAGAGCAGCCAGTGATCTTTACTGCTGAGCCATCTCCCCAACACTGCTTTTTAAAAAGGGGGGTGGGCTGGGGAAGACTGAGAATGTAGCTCAGTTGGTAGAGTTTATCTAAAATACATAAAGACCAGGGTTCAGTCTCCAGCATCCCATAAAACCAGGCATACTGGCACACACTTGGGAGATAGCAGAAGGAAGATCAGAAGTTCAAGGTCATCCTCATATGTTCCAGACCAGCTTGGGTAATGAGACTGTCTCAGAATAAAAAACAAAAAAAACAGCAAAGGCATATGGACTTATTTTTCAGGTCACATTCCATGTGTATAGTTTGAATATGGAAAGTTTTTCTCATTCACAGCTGAGGCTACAAAGAGGTAACCAGCTTTCGGTACTGGTGCAGTTATGGGTCTCTCTGCCTATCAGGGGAAAGTTAGCTCAACAACGGTGGGACCTATTTGGGCCAAAATAATAATTTTCATGTATTATTTGTTAAGATTCACTTCCTCCTTTTATTTCTAGAAAGTGTTCACTCTGTTATTCCTGCATTAAGATCTTAGTAGGTCTGAGGGAAATCTGACAAAACCGTCACTTGGGGAACTGAAAGAGCACGTCCACTGCACTGGTGCAACCAAGAAACGTACCTCCTTTTATTCAGTGTGCTTCGGGGATCTCTAACAGCATGAATTTCCAATAAGTGGAATTCGTTACGTTCTGAGTTTTAAACGGTGAAATAGGAATGCATTGTTTAATTTATCCCCAAAAATGTCACTGTCAAGACATAAGAAAACAGAAAATTAAGACAATTAAAAACAAAACAAAAACCCTTCATTTAAAAAAGAGCCCTAAGGCAGCTTTCCAGGTAGAAGCCATCCCTGGTAGTTAAGAGAATGAGAGGAACTGCCTATTCCTGGCTTTGGGACATTGGGGGCTGGGCTGGGGGTCACCTGTCTGCTCTGGCTCTCGGGATGGTGTGGGCATGCTACTTTGTCAGTGCTTTCCACAGCTGGAGGACTCAGGTGGTCGTGCTCTTTGCACCCCTCCTCTTTGAGCCAGCCTGACCAACTCAGACAAGATGGCCCTCAGATGGGGCTTGAGTGCTCAGCCTAACAAAGCTTCTATTGATAGTGGAAGGCTGGTTATGCAGACTAGGCCAGGCCTCCCTCACATGCTTAGCATGTCAATTGTTCTTCCTAGCCATTAATGTGGGACTCCCAAAGACCTGGGATTTATCCCCTTAACTCTTCTTCCCTGCAGCTGGCCTGTAGTATACTTCTCCTAAGGTTCTTTATGTAAGTGATCTGCCCCCACGCTGTTGTATATTTAAACTCTTCTCAGCCAGACGTGATGGCTCAGTTGTATAAATCTTAGCATTTGGGATGCTGAGGGAGGACTGCCATGAGTTTGAGGCTGACTTGGGCCACAATAATAAGTTCCAGACCAGCCTAGGCTGCAGTGTAACAGTTCTTTAAAAAAAAAAAAAAAAAAAAAAGGCGGAGGGGGGGGGAACTGGGGAGATAGTTCAGTCCATAAAGTTACTGCTATAAAATCAAGAGGACCTGAGTTCAATACCAGAACCCACATTAAAAAGCCAGGTGTGACAGCACAAGCAGACACCAAAGGATTCCCTGGGCAAGCTGCTCTAGGAATCCCAGTATTTAGGATGCAGAGGCAGGTGGATCTCTAAAAAGTCTGAGGTCAGTTTAATGAGTACAGACCAGCCAGGCAGGGCTACGTAGTAAGACCCCGTCTCTCAAAAAAAAAAAGTAGATGGCTTCTAAGGAACAATGCCTTAGGTTGACCTCTGGCCTCCACATGTGTATATCCACATGAACATGGATACACACAAATACAAAATAAGTTATACTCAGCCTGCTTGCTTCTAATTGGTGTTCCGTACTGATAGGGCTTTGGTTCTACAGTGGTATGATTAAAAATTAAAATAATCCCAGCACTCAGGAGGCAGACGCAGGTGACTCTGTAGTTTGAGGCCAATTTGGTCTACCTAGTGAGTACCAGACCAGCTGGGGCTATATAGTGAGACCCTGTCTCAAAAAAATAAAACAGGGAAATTGATACTGAATGAGGGCTTCCCCCTATTTAGACAGCTAGCTACTGGAGACATCTGTGTTTACTACTAAGTCAAGCTCAAGTCTGGGTACTAGAAGTATAATTTTTGGGAAACTAGCATGTATTGCAGTCTGGCCTCAAACTCTTTGTATTTGAGGATGACCCTCAACTCAGGCTCCTCCACCTCCTAAGTGCTGAAATTATAGGCAAGTGCCATTATTCACATTCAGTTTATGTTGTTAGGGACAAAGCTAGGAACCACGACTTCCTGCATGATAGGCAAGCACTCTTCCAACAAAGCTACATGCTCAGCCCTCTGATAATCTTTAAACTATTTTTATTAAGCTGATAATTGAATTTCATACCCAGTTTTTCTTTGTAGTTTTCTGACTTCCTTTTTGTTGCTAGCTTTAGGTCCTAGGAAATTGACCCAGACTTACAACAGGAAACATGGCTGGGGCCTCCCCTGTCCCGTATGGTGAGGCCAGTGTTGCAGCTTGAGAGCTACTTAAGCCAAACTTACTGTTGCCTCTTCCTCCTCCCCTTCCTCAGACACAATGGGAACATCCTTCTGGACGCAGAAGGTCACATCATCCACATCGACTTTGGCTTCATTCTCTCCAGCTCACCCCGAAACCTGGGCTTCGAGACATCAGCCTTTAAGCTGACCACTGAGTTTGTGGATGTGAGTCAAAAAAGAGGTGCTTCTAGGGGTCACTGTGTTCTTCCTGAGAGGAAGAGCTGATGGGCTCCCCCAAATCAGGAAGGAACAGAACAGAAATGGCAGTAAGTCAGTTTGAGGCAGGATTTCCTAGGAGCTTTCTTGTGAAAATAGTGAAATCTACCATGATTGCCTTAAGTTAGTTCTGGGAGGCCCACCAGAATTCCTGTGCACACTCTCGACTCACTTTCAGGTAATGGGCGGCCTGAACGGCGACATGTTCAACTACTACAAGATGCTCATGCTGCAAGGCCTGATTGCGGCTCGGAAGCATATGGACAAGGTGGTGCAGATTGTGGAGATCATGCAGCAAGGTGCGGCTGGGGGTCCAGGGCCTGGGCTGCCTCAGGTTGAATTGCCTGGGACTTAGAACTTTTAGGAAGTTGAGCCCACCTCAAGACTCAGGTTGGGGAGGGTTTCTCAGGGGGTTTCCATTCCCCCTTTAGAACACTCTTCTTCACTCGGGGGTGGGGGTGGGGGCAAGAGGAAAGGAACAGCAAGAAGCTCTTAGGTACCCTCATGGGGAAAACGCCCATCTTCAGCCTCCTGGTCTTTCCAGTCTCCTCCTCTGCTAATTCTAGTGCTTCTACCACTTGTTTCCTGTCACACTCGACCTGACTGCCCTGGCCTCAGCCGCCACTTCAAGCTGCCTTCCTTTCCCTACTAACCTGTCCTGCTCTGAACTGAGTTCTTCTGCCTCTCATCTTTTACCTTTCACTCTGCTGCTTCCCCAGTCCCTCAGTCACTTGCACAGGAGTCGCCCCCACCCCAATTTCTCTGGGCTTCCTCTTATCCCCCCACCCCTGGAAAAAAAAAAAAAACTTCCAGACATTTACCCCACCTAAGCTGCCAGTCTCCTCCCCATCCTTGCCCGTACCCCACAGGTTGCCGCCGGTGCTCAGGAGCATCTCTCTCTGGCCCCGTGGTGACGGTGGCCCAGGTCATCTGTGAGTGTCAGACCTAGCATAGGCAGAGGCCTGCAACCAGATAAGTGCAGGGCCCGTTCCCAGTCTTTTCCCAGCCTCCCCTCTGGGCCCCAAGACTTCCCTGCAGTGCTTACTGGGGGATACTGTGGGCTTGCTTTTCCCTGTTCTACCCACATACTTGCACATAGAGAACTAAGGAATATGGGATGAGGATGGACTGAAGGCCTCCCAGTTGCTTTTCTCTGCACAAGCAGAGTTGCTGTACACCACCAGGGATCCCTGTGGTGGGGAGGGAAGGAGTACTTTATATACTTCTAGCGCTATTCCCTGTGGTTACTACTAGCCTGCCTTCTTAACTGTCCACAAGACTTAATTGCCACTGCTTCCCCCCAGGTTCTCAGCTTCCTTGCTTCCACGGCTCCAGTACCATTCGCAACCTCAAAGAGAGGTTCCACATGAGCATGACTGAGGAGCAGCTCCAGCTGCTGGTGGAGCAGATGGTAGATGGCAGCATGAGGTCCATCACCACCAAACTCTACGATGGCTTCCAGTACCTCACCAATGGCATCATGTGACACCCTTCTCAGGCCTAGAAGTGGTGGGACTGAAGGCACCCTCCCTAGGAGGACCTTTGCCTAAGAAACCCCAAATCACAAAACCCTACCTACCTAACCACCTACCCAAGGGAAATGGAAGGCAAGAAATACAAAGGATCATGTGGTAACCATGAGAGCTTGCCAGAGGGTAGGAGAGCCAGCTGTGGGGTCCGGACTTGCTGGGGCTTCCCCACCTCCTGCTGTCAGTATTACCACCTGACAGACCCCAGGACTCACTGCCCCCAGAGAAGAGGGGATCACGAACATGAGGAGGACGGGGGCCGCCTTCCCCTCTCCAGAGTCTCAGAGGTTCTTTCTACAAACTGGCGTGTCTTCCCTGGGTCCAAGCAAGATGGGAGGAGGAGTGGGTTCCTGGTACCTAGGATGGAATCCTATGTTTGACCATGCTGCTGCCCATCTCTGTCCCTCCCAGGGGCTGACCCCAGCCCACATTCCCCCTGCCAGGTGGGTTCTGCCGTAGGGTCCTGCACTTGCTGAGGTTCCCCATCATGGGGTTAAGGAAGGGAATTGCCACAATCCCTCTAATATATTTGAGGGTTTTGGCCTAGCCACGGGGAATTTCTTACCCTGATCCTTTCCTCACACCCAGGGAAATAGCTCTCAATTTTTTTATTTTTAATTTTTGTTTGAAATAAAGTCCTTAGTTAGCCATCTGTGTCTTGTCTGAGTTGATTCTGGGGGTGGGGGTGGGTGGAAGGGGCTAAATCCAGCATACAAAAGGCACCAAACACACAAGATGAAGATTACTTTTCCATCTGTCTTGGTCAATACTGCCTCTTCCCTGAGAAGGGCTTCCCCAGTTCTGACTCACCCCCCATCAGTACACATTGTCCAACTCACACAAAAGGAAAAGCCTGAATGGGGATTAAACCACAAGCAGTTTTAATGGTCTGGTTTTCTCCCTCGTTCCTCCCACGGTTAGTATTATCACTACAAGAATAAAGGATTCCTGAGGGCCTGTCTTCTCCTCTCCCTGGACCCCATGTGACAGGACTCATCCCCACCAACCCCCCACCCCTAGATTTCTGGGGGAAAAGACCAATGGAAGGCACTGCAGGGACGGGGCGGGGCGTTAGTGCCGATGAGTGTTAAGAGGGGGGATACTAGGGCAGAGCCCGGCACAGAGGAAATCTAGCAGAGGGGTAGAAGCTAGACCCTGTCCATCCTTCAGTCTCCCCTGTGCCTGTGTGTCCAGCAGGCTTCCCAAGGTCCTGTCCCCCCACACCAGGAGGTCTGCAGCAGGAACATTAGTGTTGGATTCAGAAAGAAGAAAGGAGAGCCCACTTAAGTAGGACCCAGGGACCAAACTCAAGAGGGAGGGAGGGGTGCAAGTTACTAGAATCCTCAAAAGCCTTCCCCTCGGGCAGAAAGAGAAGAATCAAACAAAATAAATGTTACACTCCCCAGCTCAGGGAGGTGACAGCAGCAGTGAAACCCAAGTTCCAGGGAAGAGGACTAGCCAGTCCTAGGCCTGGGACCTAGCTGTCCCCACAGCCTCCCTGCCGGGCCCTGATGAAGGCCATACCATGCGTACGGAAATGGGTCTTGAGATTCAGAGGGCTATCACAGCTCTTGCCACAGACCTTACAAGTCAGAGGGCCTCCAGAAGCAGGCAAAGGTGAATCTCCACCCTCTGGGTCAGAGCGAAATGGAGGAGCCTCTTCCTCCCCATCCCCCAGCCCCAGGGCACTGGCTTTACCCCCAGCCCGTCTCTTCTTGTGACTAATGAACCGGTGGCGGCTCAAGGAGCCGGGGGAAGCAAAGCACAAGCCACAGTCGAGGCACTGCTGCGTGCCTCCATCCACCCTCAGCCCCAGCACAACGCTCTGCTCCGCTGAGCCACTGCTCCTGCAGCGCAGAGGCCCGTGGCCCGCTGACCCAGGGCCACCCCTCAGGGACTTGGCTGGCGGCGTTGTACTGTCAGGCTCCTCACTGCATGAGTCAGAAGACTGGCGGCGTTTCCGTCCTGGGCCCTGGAGAAGAGTGGAAGAAACTGGGCCTCACCATCACCCTGGTCAGCTTCCTGAGACCAGGGTCTCACTAGTTTCTCACTCCCATGACATAACATAAGGAGGGCCTCTTCTTACCTGGGCTCTGCCACCAGAGCCTCGCACCAGGGTGCCTCCTCTGCCAGAAGGGGACTGGGTCCCAAGGGGCAAGCCATGCCGGACTTGGACATGCTTCTCCAGGATCAGGCGACTACTGAAGGTGCGCTTCCCCTCTGTGCAATACCTACAGAGGGGAAGGGGCAGGGTGGACCAGAGACAAAGACCGAGACCCACAGCTCCTGAGAGAAGGCAGGCTGCCGCCGGAGCAGAGGGAGGCCGCAACCTCCGGATCCCTCAAGCAGGAAGCAGGTGAACAGGCACTCTGGCAGTAAGGCTCATCTACCAGGTAGGAAGAGGGGACGTGAGTAAGGGTTACCTGCATGGGTAAACTCTCTTGATTCCCTCATGGTTGACCCTGACATGACGCCTCAGGCTTGGGGCAGAGCAGAAGGAGCGCTCACACAGGCGACAGGGGAACTTTTTCACTGACTGCAGAGCAAGGGTGGGAAATTTCACTCCCAGGTCAACTCCAGGGCTACCCTCCAGCCTACCTTTCCCAGAGGAAACCGAGCTCACCTTGCCATGCTCCTTCTTCATGTGTGTCACATACTCATCCCGCTCAGGAAACCAGGAATGACAAAGGCCACAGGTCCAGCCCCCAGGCCCTCCACCCCCACCTTTGATGCCTTTGCTTCCCAGGTCCCGTCGGGGTCGTTTGGTTGGGCGGGGAGGGTCAGGGGAGCTGGGCAGCTCCTCTTCGGAGGATGAGGAGGATTCCTCAGTAGCACGGGCTGCCTCTGCCCGAGACACAGCTAGCTCCTCAGGCTCAGTCTTGGGGGTCAGAAGGGCACCTCCAGCCCCTTTCCCAACTGCCTCCTCCCCCAAGCGTCCAGACTGGTGAGTGTTCTATAAGAGGAAGACAAGAGGGGTGGCTACTGGAGGAGAGCCTGGCTTTGCCAAAGTCCTCACTGCTCTCTGCTTCCCACTGCCAGAGGCTTATGTGACCCTAGTTCAGGTCAACACAGCTAGTAAGTACCCCGTCCCTAGCCTTTGCTCCTCTGTACCTTGAGATGTTCCAGCATGGTCCTTTTCTGGGCAAAAAGCAGAGGACAAGATGGACACTTAAAGACGCTGACACGCTGGGGCAGCAGGTGCTGGTCGAAGTGTGAAGAGAGAAGCGGTTTGTGCGTGAAGACGGTGTCACACATGGCACACTTATAGATCAGCCTGTGGAAGCAGAAAGGTCGGTGTAAACCATCATGATGGGATAGCAGAGCCCCACCCTGCACCCTGCCCTCCAGCCCAACCCCTCCTCCTTCTGTTCCCTCCCCAGGTCTCACTTGGCTTGCTGGGTGAGGAAGCTGGGATGCTGGGAGTAGAGGTGGGCATGGGCGCTGGGCGCAGACTTGAAGGCCATGGGGCAGATGGGGCACTTGTGGAAAACTTCGCAGTGTGACGCCTGTATGTGGGACTTGATGGAGTTCACACCCCCAAACACCACTGCACAGCTGGGGCACCTGGGAGAGGAGGGGGCACCGCGGTGAGGTCACCTGCAGCACCCCACTCACTCTTGAAGACTGGGTAGATGTCAAAGGAAATCACAAAGGAGCACAAGCAAGGCAGAGAAGGGAAGGAGGCCCAACTGTCCCCAAGAGTGGCCTGAGGAGGCAGAGCTGCACTTCCGCCAGGAGCCCTGCTCTCCACTGCTCTCCACTGCTCTCCCCTGCTCTCCCGGTACGGGACCAGATGCAGGGGATGACGTGTGCGTCAACCCAACAGAGCCCAGGGAGGAGAAGAAGAAGATGGTTCTCCTGGAGAAGCCATCTGAAAGGCTGCTGCTGAGGAAGAGGCCCGTAAGCTCTATGGGAGGGTGAGTCTGAGGCACCTGTATCCCACACGGCGCGAGAAGTGCAGACAGGCCTCTCGAAGGTGGGTCTGGAAATTGGCTTGTAGAAAGTTGCCCCCACACTCAGGACAGACGTGGGGGGACCGGTTCTTATGTGTGCGCTGGTGGGCACTGAAGCTGCAACGATTGGGGAGCATCATGGGGCAGGATGGGCACACCTGTCGAGTGTTAAACAAGGTTACGCTGAGGAGGAGCGCCCTGTACCCCATTACTTCGCCTAAGCAAGCTCCCAGTACCTTCCTGGAATTTAACTCCAACGTGTCTGGCTGTCCCTCCCCAGGAGAAACGAGAGACAACTCACGTTGCTGGCAGACCCAAGCGCAGGAGGGCCCAGCTGCTGGAAGTGGGCTGCCAGGCCGGCCTTGTCCCGGCACTGCTCCTTGCACTCCAGACAGCGGAAGCACGTGTAAACAGAGGCGGCAGGGGGGGCGGGGGGTTCTGTCGGGAGTGGCAGCACAGGGGCTTCAGTGGCAACTGTAAGAGTAGAGGAGGTAACAGCCCCCTCCCCCTTGCCCAAAACAGGCAAGGCCAGAGGTCCAGGAACAGGTGGGACAGCCACAGGCAGCAGGGGAGTGATGTCCGGCTGCCCTACCATCTGGTCAAGGGCTACAGGCCTCATGACCAAATGCGAGCACTGCATGACAAGGCCCTTGTCCTTGTGCTCACGGGCATGCAGGAGTAGGCTACACTTGTTGAAGAAGACCAGGCGACGGGCACAGTGGTTACAGGTGACCTCTATACGCATGCTTCTACGATCATAGTGCCGTGCCAGGCTCTTCTCCAGTGAGAAGGCATCCCCACACTCAAGGCAACGGTAGCCTGTTGGAGGCAGGGCCAGGCCAGCCTCAGCTGGTGGACTCAGGTTCGGTCTATAAGCAGGCAGCAGATTCTTGCTGTTGAGGATCTTGTTGAAGGCTTCTACCAGGCTGGACTGGGTCCGAGAGATCACTGAGCCACCTGCTGTGCCTGGCGCAGTAACAGGCTTAGAAGGCTGGACCATCACCACTGAGGCACCATTTACCTTCTGTCCCCCAAGGCCTAACCCTGTCCGCACCTCAGCCTTGGGCAGAGTTTGGGGTACCAGACCTAACACACTCTTAGCCATAGTCTTAGGGCTGGTGGCACTCCCCCCTGGTAGAACCACAGCTTTGCGGGCAACACTAGCTGCCATTAACATGGCAGTACTAGCATTCTGGATGGTAGCCACAGGCAACACTGTACCTTTCAGCCTTGTACCATCACCCAATTGGACACTCACCACCTTTGGACCCTCAGGGGTTGGAGTTACAGGAGACAGTTTCAGGAAGCTAGCCTCAGCCAGGAAAGCTCCCTCAGCCAAAGGGGCAGGGGGATCAGGTTCTGAGGGGACCCGGGTGACAGTTCTTGTGATATTCCCGCAGGACGTTTTAATAGTCTTGATCCGCACCTTGAGGGGCCTAGAAGAGCTGGAGGAGGTAGGGGAATCATTGCTGTCCTCGTCTGCAGCCTCAGCTCCACTAGAGGGGCTCTGGGGACTTCTTGGGGGAGACTTGTCCACTGCTGCCTCATCTTCTTCCTTCAGAGGTTTACAGCTGGATGCCTTTTCAGGGGAAGCAGGAGGGCTCTGGTGTCCTGGAGACTGCTTGAAGGACATTGCAGCCACCTGGGGAGGTGAGGCACAGGCAGGGACACCTGCTGCCTCAGGGCTGGGACCTGAGCTTCTCTGAGTTTGGCCCTGGGAATGGAGGGGGCTGCAGCTTTCCTGTTTCAAGGCCCCTTCTGGCAGGAGAGAACTAGGCAGCAGGGTTGAGCCATTTTCTGGAGCCAGCTCAAAAGGAGTGGAGAAAGGAGGTGAGGTCATGTCACCATCTCGAGGTGAGGAAGGTTCAGGAGGTAGGGGATCTGGGTGCTCCCCTGGTTCCGACCCAAAATGAGCGAAGAGGTCCAAGGGTGTTTTGCCTTCTGTAGCTTCTTCTTTCCAGGCATCTCCATTGGCAGGAGCTGGAGAATGGGGGGGTTCTGAGAGGCATGGCTCAGGACCCCCAAATCCATTTTCTATCAGACAAGATCCCACAGGCCCTTCCTTAGTTACACCTCCAGCCTTGGTCTCTTCTCCTGAATCCCCAGCCAGGGTCTCAGACTGCTCCGGACACACTGTGTTCTTGACAATAACACTGACTGTGGAAGTATCCGGCGGTTGTGCAAGGCCATGTTCAGAGGCCTCGGCTGGACTCTCAGGGTCATCCTTAACGGTTACTGTTGCTGCTCTGTCTCCAGAATCACCTCCGACACTGGGTTCTGGCTTCCCTTGGCCTCCTGGTCCCTCGTTTTCTTCTGGCCCAGAGTGAATGGCTTCATTTGCATCAATGTCAGGGATGTCAAAAGCAGCAAGGAGGTCATCAAAATCAGGGGTCTTCATGTCCCCCATAGCGACAGGTCCCAGACCTATAAAAACAGTAAGAGTGAGGAGAAACTGGGATGTCTGAAATAGAGACCTTAAACCTCCCTCTCTCAGTAACTCTGTATTTATCCCCTCCAACTTGGTAATCTCTACCATATTGAATGGTGAATCCTAGAGAGCTGTTTGAGGCATTCAGTGTGCCAACCCTAAAGTCAGGTTAGTGAGAAAACACCAGGTAGAGCCAGCATAGAAATCCAGAGAAAACAGGAGAGTCTCAGAAATACAGAGAGTAACAGAAGTTAAGGGTTCTCAGACAGCATCTCAGCTGAAGCCAGGCACAGGACCAATGAACCGACAGGAATATTAAGGAGGATGACAGACACAATGCTCTAGGTTTCCATGTGTTAGCACGGGATCACTTCATAGTCCTCATGGACATGAACTGGGGGTCCACAGAGGTCTGAAAGGCCATTCCACAAAGGAGCAGTGATTAAAGCTGGGGCTTAGATTGCTCTCCTTTAGCTTTATCCCTGCTGTTCAAGCAAGTTACTTACTTCACTGCCTTACTTCTGCTGTTTCAAAGAGGAGACAAGTAATCTACTTATCTAAGTTCTCCTAGAAACATAAAACTGTATGCATGAGTGTCAAATCCAGAATACAACTGATTATTGCAGCTGGGCCAAATTGAAGACACGTGAGGTCAGGGAGAAGCTGCCTTCCCTGGGGAGGAATACTACGGCTAGGGTCAGAGACAAAAGTCAGAGGTCATCTGAAGTCATGTGTGAAAGACCTGGAGCCACTCGTGGCACCTGGAGCCCCAGCATGGTCAGCAGGGAGAAACAGATTCAAGGGAGGGAAGAATAAGACACAGAAAAAGGCAAAGGGAGGGGACATAGTCACAAGGGCCCCAGCTGAATCCTTCCCTCACAAACACCTGCTGCTCTCACCTACCTTCCCCAGAGTGTCTTCCCCTTCCCTCCCCCACCTTGCTCTCTCAGGGTTAAAACTCCAGGGTACAAGCTGATCCACATCGTGGCCACAATGGGGGAAAGCTCCTCCTTCCCACTGACATTTAATTCGGAGTTCCTCACCTAGTCTACCTCCTAATTCAAACTCCATCTTCTTGGGCAACAGTAGCCTAGGAAGTCTCCTCCAATCTTAATCAGGCCCAGTAGGGATGGGGGGGGGGCGGGGTGAGTCCCACAAGATTTATGTGTCACTAAAGCAACAAGGAGGCCAGCTCAGAGACTGGGAGACCCAAGCTCTATCCTCCATCAGTTCTTAAGCATAAATATTTCTGTAGGAAGAAGCAATGGAGAAAGGACAAATTCGCTCCCCTTTACACATTCCCTGCCCAGGACGCAAGCCATTTTCCCAGGGCCAATTCTCTCACCTCTTTCCAGCCTTCAGACTGTAACTGGAGATAGTCCCAGCAGGTGGCGGCTGGCATTGCACGGACCAAGGTGGGGGTGGGGGACAAGGGTACCAACTAGAGAAGAAAGGGGAGTCCTCCTTGCACTTAATTTTTTTACCCCCTCACTTAATTCTGCACAGGGTTTAACAAAGCCCTTAGTGCTTCCCAGATGAATCGCTAGGTCCCTCTTCAATTTGGCTCCCTCAGGTCGGGAGACCTGGGCTACCTTCCCACTCAAGCTCCCAGCAGAGCGGGTCGGTGGAGTACAAACCAATGGGGACTAAAAACACCTGCGGACTGCTCTCCCAACCACCTCCCTCTGGCGTGCAAGTGACCTGGAGGTCATCCGATAGCCACCTGGAGCAGACAGTGGGCCAAACAGAGAGGCTTAGGGCCGAGGAAGATCCTCCACTCAGCCGCCAGGCCTCGGGAGCTGCCATCTCCCTACCCTCTGTTCCCCAAAAGCAAAAAGAGGGGGTTTCACAGGAAGAGAGTGAACACACCCGGGTCGGGTGGGGGCTCCACTGCCCTGTGCCCAAGGCCTGCTGCGCACAGCCAAGCCAAGGGGCCAGGGCCCGGCCGGGGGCGATTAGGTTGCGGCCAAGCTGGGCAGCGGGCGACATTAAGTCCCTGCCATCTGCCAGGCACTGGCGCGGGAAGCCAGCCCGGGGTTTCGGGTAGGGGACGAGAAGTACATTAAAAAACTGGAGGGTAAACTGAGGCGAGTGGTGCTTCTTTCACTTTCACCGGCTAAGAACTCACGGCAGGGCCTTGGTCAGGCCAGGCCCTTTAGGATCTGCGGCGCTGCACCTCGGGGGCCAGGACTCCCCGGCAGCGGGGAGTGGAACGAGGGGAGTGGAGACACACGAGGGGGCGGTCCCCGCGTGACTCTAAGCTCCGCGGCCAGGTCAGATGGCACTCGAACCCGGTCCCCTTCCCCTCCGCGCCCCGCGCAGCCTGCCCCGGCCCCGACCCCCACAGGCTCTCTCGAGACCCGAGTGATGGCGAGGCGCGCAGCGGGCTCCAGGCGCCAGCTGGAGTCCCGCCGGGGCCCGGACGCTGACCCGCACCGGGTCGGGATGCAGGCTCCGCTCTGGCTGGGCCCGATTCCCCCGCCCCCACCGCCCGGCACGGACACCATCTTAGGTCGCGACACCCCGCAGCCTCCAGTCCCCCCGGCCGCACTCCGACTGCCTCTCGGTCTAGGAGAGCCAGGACTTAGGGGTCCCGGGCCCCCCTCCCACGTTACCGGACTAGGGGCAGTGCTTTCAACAAGACCTGAGTTCCCACCAGCGGTCCTCCGGGATGAAGGCGGCCACCCCGCCAGGCAAGCAGCCGCCCCAGGGGGGCGGCGCGCAGAAGGGGGTAGTTGACCAAGTGGGGGAGGGGCGGGGGCATTTACCCGCCCCCCCGGGGGGCGGAGCCAAGGGCGGGTATTTGTGGCGAGCACGCTTACTTGTTCCGATCCTAGGGCGGGCTGAGACCCCCGGCCTCCAGCCGGTTCCAGCCGCCACCGCTGCGCTGCAGCCGCCGCCGCCGCCGCCGCCCTCCCCGCGGCCGCCGCTACTTCCTGCTTCTCTCCTCTTCGGCCTCCCCTCTCCCTCGGCTCCCTCCGCGCTCCCGGTCCGGGCTGCCCGCTTTCATACTCGCCATTGGCCAATGGCCCCGTCGCTCAGCCCTGAGCCCCGCCCAGCCCCGCACGGGGTTGGCCCTCCGTACCCCGCTCGGAACTGGCCCCTCAGAGTCCTCTCACCGCGATTGGACGCAGGGCCTGGGCCCTGTGGAGAAGCCTCTCCTCATTGGCTGCTCCGGAGTCCACCTGCCCCATCGGCGTAGCTCGAAAGCCATTGGCCACCGCCGCTGTCGCTTAGCAAGAAGCCTGCCCGAGTCTCGGCTTTGGGACGCCGCGAGGGGCGACTAGCCCAGAAGCGTGGCCGGCCCCTCGCTATTGGCCGCTCGAAGCCGGACGCTCGCTGCGCCTCATGTATGCAAACTTAGGAACTCTTAGCCGTGCGGCAGCGCGCCGAAGGGGATCTCGTCGTCGGCTTCGTGCGGAACCTGGGAGTTTTTAAGTGTTCGTGTCGTTTCCTCGGGCTGAGCCGGGCGAGCTCAGGGGAGATGCGGTGCAGGGGTCGCGAGATGGGGTGCCGCCCCCAAACATTACGTCATCGGGGTGGCCGTCCCCCTCGCCATCCTCGCAGGGTCTCAGTGGCTTTATAATCCGGGTGGGTGCGGCGCTCGCGTGGGTCGGCCTCTGGGCGCACGCAGCACGCACAGCTCCTCCCTCTGCGGGAGAGCCGGACAGGCCGTGGGCTTCAGAATGTGGAAGAAACCGGAACCCGGGACCTGGGACCCGAGACGCGCTGCGGACCGGAAGTGGGGGAGGTGACGTGGGGAGTGCTGGCGTGGCCTGGGCCACATCCAAAGAGCTTAAGGTAGTGTGCTGATAGGCCTCCACGCGAGAGGAGGAGGGAGCCGACGCCTACTTCCCATTTAAGAGAGCTCTTCTTCCCCGCCCCCGGCACGAGCTGGCGTTCCTGTTCAAGGTTGAGCTTTCCCGCGCTTTGCGGCTCCGCCCCCCGGGGGCGGGGAAAAGGGTGGAGTCGCTGGGGAGATGAATTGCCGTGACACTGTCCCATCTGCACGCTTTCGCAGGATCCATCTGCAAGCCCAGTGTGCCACCTGGCGCACACTCTGCAGCCTGGCTGCGCGCCGCCGCCGCCCACCGCGAACACAGCCGCTCCGAACAAGGGTTTTTTTTAAAGATGTGTGTTCTTTTCACTTTTTGCGGTGTTGGGAGTGGAACCCGGGGCTTCACTCGTTCCCAGCAAGCTACCCACCCACTTAGCACCGTGTGGAGTTTTTTTTTTGTTTTAGCGATACCGAGGAATGAACCTAGAGAGTCGCACATGCTAGGCAAGTGCACTAACACTGAATCTATACCCCGTCTCTCACTTTTTGAGTCAGGGTTTTCACCAAGGTTGTCCTGCCTGCCTAGTAACTGGGGCTACACTGCTGCGCCACCAGGCCCAGAGTTTGGTAAAGCCTTTAAAAGGAGAGAGACTATTACCTGCCCTTGGGCCTCATAGCATTAGTCCCAGAAGTCTCAGGCGCCTCCTGGGAGCTATTTGTGATTTTTAAGGCTGCAACGCCGAAGTGTGACTTGGAGCTTCTGGATGGGAGTCTTGGAACCACCACATTCCACATGATGCCATCAAGCAAGTCGTTCTACGTCCCTGAACTTATTGTCTCATGAATAAAATGGTAATTATAATATCCACCTGCCAAGATTATTTTTGCAAGAATGAAAAGCTTAGAATGCAGAAGTACTGTTTATGAAATGATAACAAGCGGATGCACGCAGCTCCACCTCACCTGCCATCTCTCTCTGCAGGTACCACAGCTCACAGCACTCTTCTCTCTAAATAACTAATTGAGAGTTCTTTACTGGAGAGCTAAAGACGTGGCTCAGTTGGTATTTTAGAAACCACCTGGGATGGTGGCTCATGCTTATAATCCCAGCACTTGGGCAGTGGAGGCAGGATTATCAAATTCAAAGATAGGGAGTCTGATGCCAGCCTGGAATACACGAGACTCTTGAGTCCAACAGGAAAAAAACAGTCGCCTACTGGATGTAACCAACCTGCATTCTCTTTCCACGTCCTCTTCTAGGTCTCCCTATAGGTTTAATAATTACTATTCACATACATATATTATAATTAGAATTTTATGTCAACTCATTTAATCCTTACCATGACTCTAGAGGAAATATGATTGTGTCCATTTTATTGAGAGGGAACAAGCACAGGCAGGCCAGATTAACTGACTTTCACAAAGTCAAAAACGGTGGAATTAAAATTTTGAGAGTCCAGAAGGTAGATGCTGAACTGCAGATTCCTTTTACCAAGAGAGTTCTGGGTAGAAGTTTGTTCTTCAATTAGATGTACTAGTCATGTGTTTAGGGAATATTTTTCAAACTCTGTGCAATGGTAGAAATCTTGTAATCCCAACACCTGGGAGGTGAAGGCAGGAGGAGCAAGTGTTCAAGGCCAACCTCAGCTACCTAGTGAGTTCCAGAGTGTATTAGTTACTTTCTGTTGCTGTGGTGAAACACCACAATCATGACATCTGACAGGGAGTTATTTGGCTTATAGTTCCCGAGAGTTAGCATATGACAGCGGCGAGTGGCAGGCACAGAGCAGGCACAGGAACTGAGAGCTCACATCTTGAACTGCAGGCAGGAAGTAGACAGGGAACTGGGAATGGTGAGTCTTTCAACCCTCAAAGCCTTCCCCCAGTGACGTACTTCGACCAGCAAGACCACACTTCCTAAACCTCTAAACGTCAACTGGGGATCAACTATTCAAGTGCCTGAGACTTACATGAGACCCTATGACCAAAATGAGAGAGAGGAGAAGAATGTTTTAATTTAGCTAATACTTCATAAGCACCATCTGTGCTTATGTTACACACTGTTTAGGGCACTAGAGATCCAGCGGTGAACACGGTAGACAAGGGTCCCTTCGTGTTGGGACTGGAGAGATGGCTCAGCAGTTGAGAACACTGGCTGCCTTTGGACAAGACCAAGTTCAGTTCCCAGCACCCACATGGAGGCTCACAACTGTCTGCCAGTCCAATCCCAGAGGTTCTGATACCCTCTTCTGGCCTCCGTAGGCACTGCACATGTGGGACACAGATACACGCGCAGACAGAACATCCATAAACACAAAATGAAAGAAAAAAATAGAGCCCTGGTGTGGCCTGGGCATTCTTACAAATCTGAGGTCCAAATACTGAGACAAGCAGGCTCACTTGAACCCAGTTGTCCCGTCCAGCCTGGTCAAGATAGTGAGATCCTGTCACTAAAATAGTAAGTAAAGCCGGGCGGTGGTGGCGCACGCCTTTAATCCCAGCACTCGGGAGGCAGAGCCAGGCGGATCTCTGTGAGTTCGAGGCCAGCCTGGTCTCCAAAGCGAGTTCCAGGAAAGGCGCAAAGCTACACAGAGAAACCCTGTCTCGAAAAACCAAAAAAAAAAAAATAGTAAGTAAAATATATAGAAGCATATTAGAAATGATATTTGCGCCGGGCAGTGGTGGTGCACTCCTTTAATCCCAGCACTTGGGAGGCAGAGGCAGGCGGATCTCTGTGAGTTTGAGGCCAGCCTGGGCTACAAAGTGAGTCCAGGAAAGGCGCAAAGCTACACAGGGAAAAAAGAAAGAAATATTTGCCAGAAGAGAAAGGGGGTGGGTGACGAAGCAGTGAACATTCATGAGTTTCCTTTAAATGCCTATTATCATTCATAATTGAAGAGAACATTCTGAGAAGTCTGCCGACTGTATAGTCCAGCTCTTATAGTCCAGCTCTATGAGATTCTAGACAGGGAAGGACAACAGGGACAATACACCAGTGGTCCCAAGGGCTCAGGTGGAGGGAAGGATGATGAGGTCGTGCACAGGGACTTGATGGCATTGAACTTCTGTAAGACACTGTACTAATAGACACATGACATTCTGCATTTGTCAGAATCCATAGATTGGACACAAAGGGTGAAGCTTAATGTAAATTCATTAGTTAATTCTAGTTAATAATAATGCCTTGATATGTGGGGCAGGAGAAGTGGTTCAGTGGCTACTTACTCTTCCAGAGGACCCAGGTTCAATTCACAACACCCACATGACAGCTCACAACTGTCTAGTTGTGCCAGTTTAAGGGGATCTGACACCCTCACACAGACATTCATGCAGGTAAAACACCAATGCACATAGTATAATAAATCATAATAATAATGCATCAATATGATTGATCAGTTGAAAGAAATGTACAATGATTCAAGAGATAAGGGAAACTGATGAGAGAATGTATGGACACTATCTGCATTTTTTTGCCCATTTTTTTCTATAAACTTAAAAATCGATAAAAAACAAATTTTCAACTGGGCAGTGGTGGTGCGCACCTTTAATCCCAGAAGCAGACAGAGGCAGGTGAAGGTTTCTCTGAGTTTGAAACCAGCTGGCCTATAGAGCAAGTTCCAGGATGGCCAGGGCTATACAGAGAAACCCTGTCTCAATAAACCATTGAAAAAAAAAAATTCAAAACCAAGAACGTCTTCAAATTCAAAAACAAAATTTCAAAGCATGAGAGGAAGCCAGGAAGCGTGCTAGGGATATAGTTTTAGATGGGTTAGATCAGTGAAGGCTTTTCTAATAAGATTGCAATTAAATGGTCCCAGAAGAGCCCACTGACTGTGCAGCTATCTGGGTCAAGAACATTCCAGGAAGGAGGTATGAAAGGTTCTTAGGTGGGAGTGTGAAACGGGGGATCAGCGGATGGGAGAGGTGAGTCAGGTCATGGGGTAACCTGAAGACTATTTAAAACGTCTTTTCTGCTTGGCAGATGTGGTGGTACACACCTTTAAGTCCTAGCACTCGGGAGGCAGAAGCAGGCAGATCTTTGTGAGTTTAAGACCAGCCTGGTCTACAAAAAGTTCTGGAACAGCCAGGGCTACACAGGAAACCCTGCCTTGAAAAACAACAACAACAACAAAAAAAAAAATCAAATAAAAGGTCTTGCTTTTTTTCAGAGTGGAATAAGAAACCATCAAAAAAAGACAAGGGTCTGAGGAGATGGCTCCATGGTTAAGAGCAGTCACTGCTCTTGAAGGGGCCTGGGTTTGGTTCCCAGCACCAACATAGCCTTAAAAAAATGTAAGAAATACCAGTCGAGGTGACGTACCCCTTTAATCCCAGCACGCGGATCTCTGTGAGTTTGAGGCCAGCCTGGTCTGTATAAGGGAGTTCCAGGCCAGCCAAGGCTATATAGTGAGACCCTGTCTCAGGGAGAAAGAAAGAAGTGGGCAAAGAGAAATGAAAGGAAGATTCGGTTCTACCTCAAAGGCAAGAGCAGAATTTTAGTGGTCTGGGAGAGTGACCCAGAGGAGGTGTATAAAGTCAGGAGTGTGTGTAGTTAAGAGTAGGGAGGGAAGGCCATGGCTTCACAGACTCAGGCTGTTTTTGCGAATAAACAGCTTCTCAGAACTTAGGGGTGGGAGGTAGTTCGGTTGCCTGGTTTTGCAACCTCTGGGTTTCGGGTCTGGGGTGGCTGCTTCCTGGGAATTCCATGGATGGCAGATTTCCTGAAACCTTGAGCCTGTTTTACAGCCATGGTTCGTGTTTGTGTGTTTGTTTGTTTGTTTGTTTGTTGGAGGCATCCTTTATTATCACGGCCTTTAACTTCAGTTCCAGGCGATCCAACATCTTCTGACCTCTGAGGTCTCCTGCACACAAGTGGTGCACATACATTCACTCAGGCACATGCACACATACATAAAATAAATTTAATGTTCCAGGCAGTGGTGGCGCACGCCTTTAATCCCAGCACTTGGGAGGCAGAGGCAAGTGGGATTCTGTAAGTTCAAGGCCAGCCTGATCTACATAGCAAATTCCAGGACAGCCAAGGCTATACAGAGAAATCTATCTCAAAAAACAAAAAACAAAACCAAGAAGAAAGATGACTGTGGTGTCACACACCTGTAAGCCCCGCACTGGGAGGGCTGAGGCAGGAAGATCACAAGTTTTATTCTAGCCTGAGCTATCAGTGAGACCCTGTCTCTAAGTTTAAAAAAGAGCTGGAGAGATGGCTCAGTGGTTAAGAGCACTTGCTGCTTTTGTAGAGGACACAGGTTGGCTTCCCAGCACCCACATGGTGGCTTACAACTGTCTGTAATTCCAGTTCCAAGGGATCCAGCACCCTCTTCTGGCCTCCTCATGTACCAGATGCACACACAGTGCACATGCATACAGTCAGACAAAACACTCAAGAAGAAGTTTTAAAAAGAGACAGGCAGATTGACCTGGGAATGTAGCTCAGCAGTGGAGCTTTCCTGAGCATGTTTGAGGTGCTGGCTTCGATTCTCCTGCACTGCAAGAAGTGGGAACTGACCACAGTAATAGGTGCCTGTTTTCCCAGTACATGGAAGGAGCCTGCAGGAGGATCAGAAGTGAGTTCCAGGACAGCCTGGCCTACATGAGACCTTGTCTCAACAGATGAGGACAATAATGAAGAGAATCTAGGGTGTGTATGAAGACTGAAAGGAGGGAAGAGTCCACGGATCATCCAGGGGAACGCCAAGCTTTCAAGGAGACTGAGGCAAAAGAGCAACAGAAGCAAGGAGGGAAACAAGAATTCTGAAACTTTAAAACTAAAGTCCTGGGGCTGCAGAGAGGGCTCAGTGGTTAAGAGCACTGGCTGCTCTTGCAGAGGGCCCAGGTTCTATTCCCAGCACCCACATGGGGTAGCTCATAACCCCTTGTAACTCCAGCTCCAGGGGCTCTGACACCCTCTTCTGGCCTCTGTGGGTGCCTGTATATAAGTAAGCATATGGCACCTGTACACATTCATAAATAAATCTTAATATATATGAAGTCAGTCCCTATTCATAGGGAGGGAAGGAGAATGGTACACTGACAGGTACCACTCACATTAATAGGATGGGAATTGACCCTATGGATTAAAGCAAGATAGAGGTCATCAGTGATCTTGATGAGAACAGACATGGTACCTTAGCAGGGTATATATGAGTTCATAAGAATGGAAGAGGGGCCGGGCCTCTTTAATCCCAGCACTCTGGAGGCAGAGGCAGGTGGATCTCTTGAGTTCAAGGCCAACCTAGTCTACAAAGTGAGTTCCAGGATAGCCAGGGCTACACACACACACACACACACACACACACACACACACACACACACAGTCTCAAAAAACGAAACCAAACAAAATAATGGAGATAATGGAGGCAGGATGCTGGAGCATGGTCTTCATAATGAGACCCTGTCTCAAAACAAAACAAAACAAAAAATGGAGAAGGGGCTGGCAAGATGGCTCTAATGGATCCCGTGATCCCAGGTGGCAGGAGAGAACCGACTGAGTTCTCTGACCACTGCTCTGTGGCACTTGGGTGCTTACACACACACACACACACACACACACACACACACACACACACACACACGGGTGCTTACACACACGCACTCCTTTTAAAGAGCGGGGGAGGGAGAAAGAAAAAGAGAACCATTTCAGAGGCGAGAACAGTATCCAAAGGAGAAAGAACAAAGAAGAAGCATTTGGAGGGTGGGACTGTTTGCAGTGCTGGAGATGGAGGCCAGGTCCTCACAGATTGACAGGCACGTTCCCACTGAGCTGTATCCTCAGTCTCAAATAAAACCTTAAAAACGTTATTTATGTGTATGTGTGTACTGTGTGTAAGAGTCCCCTCTGAGGCCAGAACGTTATTTATGTGTATGTGTGTACTGTGTGTAAGAGTGCCCTCTGAGGCCAGAACGTTATTTATGTGTATGTGTGTACTGTGTGTAAGAGTGCCCTCTGAGGCCAGAACGTTATTTATGTGTATGTGTGTACTGTGTGTAAGAGTCCCCTCCGAGGCCAGAAGAGAACGCTGGGTCCCCAGAGCTGCAGTTACAGGCAGTTGTGAGCTGGACGCTGGGAAACAAACCAGGTTCTCTGCAAGAGCAGTATGCGCTGTCCACCGCTGGACCATCTCTCTAGCACCAGAGATAAGTTTTCTCATTTCGTTTGGTTTGATTGTTTTAGTATTTTGTATATATGGCGTTTTGCCTGCATGTGCTACATGTACTGCATGTCTGTGCTACACGGGCCTGCAGTGCCACTGGAGACCAGGAGAGGGCATTAGATCTCCGGGGACTGGAGTTACAGATGGTTGTGAGCCACCAGGTGCTGGGAATAAGACCCAGGTCCTCTAGAAGAGCAGCCAGTAACTGCTGAGCCATCACTCCAGCCCCTAAATTGTGTGTGTGTGTGTGTGTGTGTGTGTGTGTGTGTGTGTGTGTGTGTGTGTGTGTGTTAGGGGGGCAGCCATTGAGACAGGTGTCTCCCCCACCTTATGAATCCCAAGCCTTGAACTTGTGATCCTCCCAGCCTCTGCCTCACAAATGCAGAAATCACAGACAGACATGCACCACCATACATGGGAGAAAGGGACGTATTTTGTTGTTGTTGTTGTTGTTGTTGTTGTTTTCAAAACAGAGTTTCTCTGTGTAGTTTTGGTACCTGTCCTGGATCTCGCTCTGTAGACCAGGCTGGCCTTGAACTCACAGAGATCCACTTGGGTCTGCCTCTGAGTGCTGGGATTAAAGGCGTGCGCCACTACCGCCCAGCCGAGAAAGGCACTTTTAAGATGAAGAAATTGAGGCTGGGATTGTAGCTCACTTGGTAGGTAGAATGCTTGCCTAGCATTCATGAAGCCATGGGTTTGAGCCCCAGAACACTATAAAACCAGGTATGGAGTCTCAAGTATGTAAGCCCAGCACTTCAGAGGTCGAGACAAGAAGAGCAGAAGTTAAACTCATCCATCTCTGCTACTTTAGACCCTGTCTCAAAACCAATAAAATAATAGTAGAATGTCAATAAAGTATGTTATTAGTACACTCCAGGCAAAGATCCTGTAAAGGAAAAACTGAGATTACAGCAGAAAGATGATTTTTAAAAGGTCCTGGAAAAGCTGGGCATAGAAGCACATGCTTTAATCCCAGAACTCAGGAGGTAGAGGCAGGTGTGTGTGTGTGTGTGTGTGTGTGTGTGTGTGTGTGTGCAAACATAAGGAAGAGGAGGGAAAAAGGAACAAGATCATCCCCTAAGAGTGAGAATGAAGGAAAATCTAGGCACTAGAGGAGAGAAAACTTAGAAAAATTCAAGAGAGGAATGAACCAAGAGGAAACCAAAGGGCTGAGATACTAGCAGATAGGAATGGAATGCTCATTCGCAAGGACATAGGGGTCATCGAGGATTATAAAGGCTGGGGATACAGCTCAGCTAGTAGAGTGAGTGCTTCCCTGGCATTCCGAAAGATGTGGGTTCAATCACCAGTACCAGAATAAATAAATAAATCTGCAATATAACCCCTGTATATAAGTATACTACATCTCCCCCTTTTGTCTAAACAAACTTCTAACCTAACATAAAACAATATACAATAGGAATGATTATCCAGTATTGTCTAGGAGAGGGGAAAGGTAATAACATAGACAAAATAGAAATACAACCAGCAAGAACAATATCAAACAAGACACTAAAATCCAGAAATATCCAGACCATAGGTAAATGGCATGTTACAGAGATTACTCCAATAGCTGTCCTATCCTAAAGAATTTAACTTTATTATTTGAAATGTTCTTAGCTAAGATATGAGAGGGTGGTAACTGTAACTATCTAGTCTTCAACCCCATCAAAGACCCGAGAAGGAAAATAATATTACCTGAGAAAACAGGAAGTGCAAGCAATTTCCAAAAACTGTGAGAATAGACAGAGACAGCTGGCAGCCTGGACAGTCACCTAAAGTTTCTCAGCACCGTTGGGGCACCCATTTTTGGCTACAGGCCTAGAATATCTGACAGAACATTTTCAGAAGCAGGAATTTTGAAAGACCATCTTACCCTGTCTTGGCAAGGTTCAGTAGTCACTTTTCCTTGTGTCCTGCTCGTCCAGAAAGGACAGCGTTCATACTGTCAGCAGTTGAGGTAAGGAGGGCAGTTCTTTGCCCAGCAGGCCATTTTTTTTTTTTTTTTTGCCAAGAGGAAGACAAACTTCCATACAAAGTATCTTTGAAGCTCAATGTTCTCTCCGAGTAGATCAGTGCTGCCAGGAGCAATTTGTGTCTCACGTCAACAGAATTCTAAGTTATCAAAACATTTAAATGTCATATTCTCTAGGTCTATGAAGCGTTTGAAGATTACCTATCCATCTGACATATGTTTCTGTAAGTCTGGAGAACCTAACTAACATAACTATAGATATGACATGCATGGGTGACTATTAATCTGTCTTATCTACCTAAATAACCTAAGGATTAAGGCTTCACATTAACAAGGTAAACAATCTGTAAACAGATGTACAGTAAAAGGACAATGACCTCAAAATTGTGACAATACACAAAACATCTTAAACAGAAGTAGAAATGTATAGTGCAATATGATAACATTTATCCTTAATATGTATCAATATACAAAATATCCTAAACAGAGGTAGAACATACACACAGTATGACAAATATAATTTTACATTTGTATCAATATATAAAATATTTCAAATAGGAGTAGGAACATGTGTACAATATGACAATTATAATTTTGGGTTTGGGAGCTGGAGAGATGGCCCAGAGGTTAAGAGCACCGACTGCCCTTCCAGAGGTCCTGAGTTCAATTCTCAGCAACCACATAGTGGCTCACAACCATCTGTAATGAGATCTGGCACCCTCCTCTGTATACATAATAAATAAATAAATCTTTAAAAAATAATAATAATTTTGAGTTTGTATCAATGTACAAATTATCTTAAATAGGAATAGAAAAAATAGTTTACATGTGTATCAATATACAAGAATCTATATCAGTGCAATTTATCTAAGGCTGATAGTTTGCTAAATTAGTTTATTAGTTGATACAAAAACCTACCTTAATGTCCTATACCTATCTATTCCGCCCCCCTTTTTTCTTTTTTTTTTTTTTTTGGTTTTTTTGAGACACAGTTTCTCTGTGTAGCTTTGGTGCCTTTCCTGGAACTCACTCTGTAGACCAGGCTGCCCTTGAACTCACAGAGATCCGCCTGACTCTACCTCCCAAGTGCTGGGATCAAAGGCGTGCGCCACCACCGCCCGGCTCTATTCCCCTTTTTTTGGGTGCCAGGTATAGCGAGAAATCCCTGGAGTCTGCTTAAAGGGTAAAGGAATTTATTAGGAAAGAAAACTCACTAAACAGGACAGGAGAATCGTCGCAGGGTCTTGGAAGGCTGAGTTACTGTCCTCTGCTGCTCTGGCCACCTGAGTCAGTCCGTCTTGTATAATATTACAGGGTCCAGCCTTAATATTATACATCCCAGGGGCTCAGGAGAGAGAACTACTAATGGCAAGGACTATTTTCGGGAAATAGAATCTCAGCACACTGAGCTCTACAGTCCACTTGCTTTAATTCCTCTGGCATAACATCCTATTTACAAAGCTTCAGTTCTGTTCTCGTGCCTAGCTCCTTTCTTGCCTGATTTCTCTCTATATTTATCTACTGCTCCGTCTAAGTTCTATCTTAATTCTCTCGTCTTAATTCTGCCTCATCTAGGTCCTTTTTATCTTGTTCTTACCCAGCTAGTACTTCCCCGTCTGACTCTTCCTCATCTTCCATCTCGTCCACATGTACACTCTAGTCAAACCCCCCTTATTCCTCCCCATTCTCCATCTCTCTGTTCTCCACGTGCCCTGGGAGTCCCGGTATATATACATTTACAATTAGTAATCCCTTAGCAGTGCAAAGCCAGACTTCCACGGTCAAATGGAGGGGTGATAAGAATCACATAGGGAGCCAATAACCGTTAAATGTCATTTGCAACCCCAAAGGGAAGTGACCAATGGGGAAATGAATTTACTAAAGGCTAAATTTGGGTAATATCTAAGAAGAGGGATCTTATGTGCTCAACTGTAATCTTAAACGTGATTGGTAGAAAATGTTAAGACTCTATAAGTTGCTAGGTCAATGGGAGAAAATAAAACTGCCTTCTTTTTTTCCTGTGGCTCCTATCTGTCCAAGCTATCTGCCGTTTTTCTGCAGGGTGGGGGAAAGTGTGCTCAGTCGCTAGGCAACCTGTGTACAGCTAGATGCCTCTGGTGATAGTTAAAGGGAGATCTGGAACTAGAGGTAAGGTTTGGGAAAGGAGGAAGTAAAGCTTAATTGGCACATCCGCCAGGCCTTCTCAAATGGGTAGCTTGGATGCTTAAGTCTGTTCTTAGAAAGTACGGAGGTATCTCTGATAAGGTACTTTCCTCCATCTGGGGATGGACCTGGCCGGATGCTGCCAATGATGATAATTACAGGGAGGCTGGAACTGGGGTTCTGGCTGAGCATAGCTGTCAGCACAGAAGGTTATCTAAATATTCCTAGAAGTGGTTAGGTAAGGAGTTAGTGGTCTATAAAGTTAGTAAGGCTGTAAGAAAGGAGGGTCTGAGCTAAATTGTGTAAAGCTATTCCTTAACATCCACCTGACCTAGGCGGTGTCTCCTTGTAGAATTTACCTTAAATCAGGAGACTTTCATGTGGACTGTTATTACTGCTAGTCTTTGAAAGTGGCTAAGGGAGATACCTGATTCCAGAGAAAGCCTTTCCTGAGGCTGTTCTCCAAATACCTGGAATGTGTATGTCCAGAGAGTGCTCAGTCCACACTGTTAGCCCATCTTAGGGAAAAGTCAGTAGGGAAAACTATGAAGGCACACATGATTTTCATAACAGAAGACAGCTGATATGTAACAAGCCAAATAACACCAAAAGCTCCTTGGAATTTGGCTTCCTCTGGAGGAAATCCTTGATCCCTCCAGGTAGTGACTTTGCAATAACCAGCTGAGTTCTTATGATATATTCCTGTGGCCTGCAGCAAGTCCGCACCATCCAGGCCCACATAGAAGAGAGGGCATACATGGGTCTCAGATCTTACCCCAGGGGCAGGTACTTCAAGGTCATAGGTAGGTAGAACAGGTATCTACTACACACAAGCTCAAGGAGCATTTCAGAAGAGGGGCAGAAGGATTGGGAAAGCCAGGGGACCAGGAAGGCTGCTATAAGATTGTCTTCTAGAAGCTGGGCAGTGGTGGTGCGCATGCCTTTAATCCCAGCACTCAGGAGGCAGAAGCAGGCGAATCTCTGTGAGTTCGAGGCCAGTGTGGTGCATTTCAGGACAATCTCCAAAGCTAATAAAAATCTTGAAAAAACAAATTGTCTTCTAGATACAACAGGAAAGTTGCACCCATGAAATCTCAACAGTATGGCTGCTTAAACAAGACCTGAACAAACCACCAGTTGATAGGACAACAGGTGTGGGGAAATGACATTGGACCTTACCCCTGTGTGGAGAGTTACAAGCAATTAAATAATGCTGAGGAAGGGAGAATTAGACTTCCCCAGAGATGAGCCCCCTAAAAATAGTTACCCAATCCCAGTGTCCAGCTCTAAAAAGTATTCATACAAGCAACACTACCCAGACCCAACTGATTGTATTTATAAATTTATTTTCGCCGGGGGTGGTGGCAAACGCCTTTAATCCCAGCACTCGGGAGGCAGATCTCTGTGAGTTCGAGGCCAGCCTGGCTTACAGAGTGAGTTCCAGGAAAAGTGCAAAGCTACACAGAGAAACCCTGTCTCAAAATAAATAAATAAATAAATAAATAGAATTTATTTTCATATATGTGTGTAACAATAACAAAGAATATAAGAGGCCATGAATTTGAAAGAGGGTTATGGGAAGGGTTGGAGGAAGAAAGAGTAGGAAATAATATAATTAAATTTTAATTATTTTTTTATTTTTATTTTGTGGGGGGTGGTTTTCGAAGCAGGGTTTCTCTGTGTAGCTTTGGTGCCTTTCCTGGAACTCACTTGGTAGCCCAGGCTGGCCTCGAACTCACAGAGATCCGCCTGGCTCTGCCTCCCGAGTGCTGGGATTAAAGGCATATGTCACCACCACGTGGCTATTTTTTTCACTTTAAGAAGGAAAGAAATCACTGGGCATGGTGGCTTGTGCCTATAATTCCAGCACTTAAGAAACTTGAGGCAGGAGGATCACTAAGAATTTCAGGCCAGACTGTGTCTCAAAAAAAAAAAAAAAAAAAAAAAAAAAAAAAAAAAAAAGATGGTGTTCTGGGACAGGCGGGACAGACAGGAACACTCTTCTACTCTGTGTTGTGAAGATGTTCACACTCCATATTGTAAAGGATCTGCTCCTTCACATTACTAACAGCTTAGCGGGAACACTCTGCTGAGGGGTTGTGCTCTCGGTTAACCCCTCCCACCCCTGGAGGAGTGCCATGTTGATACCAGCAGAAACTCAGGAATCACCTGAGCACCGACAGCAGCCGCAAGAGGAGAGGGCTGGGAATGGCGACCTACCGTGAGCCAGACATCACAAGCCTTGCGAACGTGCCTGACACCTGGCAGCGACAAGGCGGGACCCAGGATGACGGCTGCCCCTGTCCCCACTTCTCCTCTCCCGTCTGTCTGCTGGCGGGAGCTGGGACGGAAGGCACATCTTTAGCGTGTTAATCCACTGCCTTCTCAGACTGCCAGCCCTCAGAAGAAAGCGCCCCTGAAAAATTCTGTTCCTGTCTTGGCATGTGTGTGGCGGGCAGTATTCCAGTTACCACAGGACTCAGGTTGGAGAGAATGACAGGGTCAGCAGAGGCAAGTGAACAACCACAACAAGAGGTGAGGGATAGTCAGACGTGTGTGTGTGTGTGTGTGTGTGTGTGTGTGCGTGTGTGTGTGCGCGCGCGCACGTGCGTGTGTGCATGTGTGTGTGCGCGCGCGTGCGTGTGTGTGCGTGCGTGCGCGTGTGTGTGCGCGCGCGTGTGTGTGCGTGTGTGCATGTGTGCGTGCATGCGTGTGTGTGCATGTGTGTGCGCGTGTGTGCGCACGTGTGTGTGTGCATGTGTGCGTCTGTGTGTGTGTGCATGTGTGTGTGTGCGTGTGTGTGTGCGCGTGTGTGTGTGTGTGCGTGTGTGTGTGCATGTGTGTGTGTGCGTGTGTGTGCGTGTGTGCGTGTGTGTCCCTCTTCCTCCTCTCAGGCAGCAGCTGCCACTCTTCTCTCCCCACTGTTTACGTTGCCGTTTTGAGCTTCCTAGGAAGAATCATACAGAGTAAGGTTTTTGTGTATCTAGCCTCTTTCACCATTTTGTTTGTGAGAGCTATCAGTCCCTTGACAAGGACTTGTTATTGCTGTGGGATGTCTAATTTTATGAGTAGGCAACAACAGACACCTATATTCTGATAGAAACACGCATCCACTGTATTGGGGTAGAGAGCGGAGGCATCGTGAGTGAGGAGCGTTAGCTTTAGCACTCCGGTGGACACTCCGCTGCTGTCCTGTATGCATTCCAGGACACACCAACACTGGCTGCTCTCACCTGCGATCTTACCTTGAGCTCTTCCAGTAGATATTTGGGGGAACTCGTTGTGGTTTTTTTATATTTCCTTGACTAGAAAATTAAGTTAAGGGCCAGAGAGATGGCTCAGCCAGTAAAGGGGCTTGCTGCCAAGACTGACAGCCTGAGTTTGATCTCTGGAACCCACATAATGGAGAGAGAATTGACTCCCACAAGTTGGCCACTGACCTCCACATGTGCCACTAGAACACACACACACACAACCAATGAACCAATAAATGGATTTTTTTTTTTTTTTTGAGTCAGAGTTTCTCTGTCCTGGAACTCTCTGGAGACCAGGCTGGCCTCAAACTCAGAGATCCATCTGCCTCTGCCTCCGCTGGGATTAAAGGCGTGTGCCGCCACTGCCCAGCTATAAATGTAAATTTTAATGTTATGTGAATCATCTTTTCATTTTTCTTTATTTTTCATTAATTAACTATGCCTGTCTTTCATTATACAGACTATTTGGATCTCCTCTTTTCCAAAGTGTTTTTTAAGTCTTTTCCCCATGATTTTATTGTTCTTTTCTTACTGGTTTATGAGTGGTTTGGTTTGGATTTCGTTTTCAGATGGGGTCTGTATACAGAAAAGATTAGCCTGAACTTCTGATGCTCTTGCCTCCCAAGATGTGCTTCCATACCCAGCAGGGTTTAACGATGTATTCTGAATAAAAGTCCTTTGTAAAGTTTGTTAGTGACAGGTACTTTCTTCCAATCTGTGTGTATTGCCTTCCCACTCTTTTAGGGGAATATTTTTGGTCATTGTTTGTCTACATGTGTGTGTGTGTGATGTGATTATGGATGTGCAAGTGTGTGCATGCATGCCAGGGTCAGCGGAGGGTGCTGAATGTCCTGCTCCCTCACTCTCTGCTCTGAGCCAGTGAGGTGGTACATGCCTGCACTTCCAGCAGTGAGGAGGTGGAGGCAGCATGATGTCCATAGCAAATCTGAGGCCATCCTGGGCTATTGGAGACCCTCTCTAAATAAGTATATAAATGGATAAATAAATGAGCACGGTGGCTTGGCCTTGTAATCCAGCACTTGGGAAGATAGGCAAGAGGATCAGAAATTCAGGTTAAATTCAACTACATAGCAAGTTCGAGGCCATCCTAGGCTAAATATAATCCTGACTCAAACAGTAAACATCTTCCTTTAAATAAGTAAATAATAAAGAGAACAAATGAGTGGTATTTAGTATATTCACAATGTGTGTAACTGCTACATCCAGTTTTAAAATGTTTTCATCACCCCAAAAGGAAATCCTACATGTATGAGACTGTTGTGGGAGAATCTTTTTGTACACTGTAAAGATGTGTCTCCGCCTAAGGGGCCTTCTGATTGGTTTAATAAAGAGCTGAAGCTGGGCGGTGGTGGCGAACACTTTAATCCCAGCACTTGGGAGGCAGAGCCTGGCGGATCTCTGTGAGTTCAAGGCCAGCCTGGGCTACAGAGTGAGATCCAGGACAGGCTCCAAAAGCTACACAGAGAAACCCTGTCTCAAAAAAACAAAAACGAGGCCAGGCGGTGGTGGCACATGCCTTTAATCCCAGCACTCCGTGAGGCAGAGGCAGGTGGATCTTGGTATCTTTGTGAGTTCGAGGCCAGCCTGATCTACAGAGCAAAATCCAGGAAAGGCACAAAGCACACAGAGAAACCCTGTCTCGAAAAACCAAAAAAAAAAAAACCAAAAAAAAAAAAAAAAAGGCCAAGTCTGTATTTAAAAGACTGTGGTATTTAAAAAAAAAAAAAAAAAAAAAAAAAAAAAAAAAAAAAAGTAAATAAATAAATAAATAAATTAAGAGCTGAATGCAGCCGGGCAGTGGTGTTACACTCCTTCAAACCCAGCACTCAGGAGGCAGAGCCTGGCAGATCTACAGAGTAAGATCCAGGACAGGCACCAAAAATACACAGAGAAACCCTGTCTCGGAAAAGCAAAAAAAAAAAAAAAAAAAAGAAAGAAAGAAAGAAAAGAAAGAAACGGGATTGGGTCATTGGTGATGTTTGATTTTTGTGGTGTCTATGGCAGTATCTCTAGGGTTGAAGGGTGTAAGAATAAGAAAAAAGTTAAGTCAGGCCTGGTGGCACACACCTGTAACCCCAGGGAACCATCAGAAGTTCAAGGCCAGCCTGAGCTACATAGTGAGACCCTGTCTCTTTGTTTGAGACAAAGTTTCACTTTGTAATCCATGTTGAGGCCTCAAACTCACTGTGGCCCAGGCTGGTTTGGAAATCCTCCTGCCTCATCCTCTGAGGTACTAAGATTACAGATTTATGATACTATGACTAGCTAAGAAGTGATTGGAAATTTATAATTTATTACATCTGATTAGAATGTGGGTGTGGGTGTCACGCTCATGTGGAGTTCAGAGGACAAGTTTCTTTCTTGTACGCTGTCATCCTGGGGCTTGAACTCAGGTCATCAGGCTTGGCTACAGGTAGCTTTACCTGCGGAGCTGTCTCACCGATTTGTTACATACCACCAGCTTTCTTGGCCTCTGCCTCCAGTTTTACTCCCTAGAGTATACAGTGTTGGTGGGATCACCAACATTTGTCCACGGCACAATTCTGGCTACGACATAAAAGGTCCTCCACCAGATGCACTGGCCCACACATTTAATCCCAGCACTCCAGAGGCTGGGGCAGGTGGATCTCTGAGTCTGAAGCCAGCCTGGCTCATGTAGGAAGGTCCAGGCCAACTAGTGCTACACAGTCAGACCCTGCCTCAAAACACAAAAAAACAAAGCAAAAGGGGTCCTTCTTTCAAGGGCTTTGGGAAACTGAACACTGCAGTGTGTTAATGTTAGTGCATTTGTTTGGAGAGAGTTCAGCGTCTCTGGAATGCAGACGCCAGTGGCTCCACCCCTTGCCATTCCTTTGCAGCATCGTGGCAAAGTGTTCATTTCACTTGTTTGGCTGGTTAGTTTTGCTTTTTGTTTGTTGAGACAGGGTTCCTCTAAGTAGTTCTGGCTGTCCTGGAACTCGCTTTGTAGACCAGGCTGGCCCGCACCACCACGCCCCACAAATGTTCATTTTACGTAAGCTCAATCCCGGAGTTCCTCCCCCCATCCTGTGGGAGGGCACAGCTGTTGCTGACACTCACGGCCCTGCAGAGCCATCCGGCCAGGCCCCATTTCTTGCTGTCTCCTGTCCTCCCTTGCATCCTCTCTGCTGCTCCTGAACATCTCGGCTTCTTCCTGTCCGAACCTGTCCTTCATTTTTGTATCTCCTCCATTGTGGTTGCTCTCCTAAGATTTTATTATTTTTACTATTACTAACCACTAAGTCTAGGAAGGGGTCTTAACAAAGCAGCAATCTTATTTGTACTTTCTTCTCCCTGCAAGCTTAAGAAACTGCAAGTCAACACTTCCTGATCTCAGCCCAGGGGATTCATGCCTTCTGGCCTCTGCAGGCACCAGGCATGCACACTGTGCAGACATACATGCAACCAAAACACCCATACACATAAACATTTTTTAAAGACACCAACAATAGATCCCAGAAATGATTCCACCCAAGCCTAGCTGAGAGAGCTAATGACTTTATTGGAGTTACTGACAGAGGCAGGGAAAGCTACCCCACAAAAGCTGCAACCCTGGGCTAGCTCTCTACAGCCTGCACGCAGCTCCACAGGCCACAGATTCTCCTTATCCAAAAACTGCTTATTGTTTGGAGAATCTTGGGGAGGATCTTGTGAATCTCTGGTTTTCTTCAATGATTTTTATTATCTCATGTATGTTTAGTCTGCATGTATGTCTATATACCACATGCATGCCTGGATCCGACAGAACAAAGTATCAGATCCCCTCACATTGGAGTTGCATAAACTCCTATCCTGTGAAAGAGCAGTCAATTCTCTTAACATCTGAGCAGTCCTGGTTCTTGCATACGTGTGGTCCACAAAAACTCATTCAGGCACACATACTTAACTAAACAAATCTAAAAAAAGAAAGAAATCTACACTAAACACATTTTACTAAAAGGAAAGAACAAACTCTGAAAATATATCAGGGAGGCAAGAGATACACACATACATACACACACACACACACACACACACACACACACACACACACACGCGAGCGTGTGCGTGTGCCAGGCTTGGTGCCATGCAACTTTAATCCTAGCACTCCAGAGGCAGAGAATAGTAGGTCTCTGGGTTCAAGGCCTGCCTGGTCTATAGAGCAAGTTCCAGGACAGCCAGGACTATACCAAGAAACCCTATATGTACACCACGTGTGCCTACGGATAGTTGTGAACTACCACATGGGTGTTAGGAACTGAACTCAGGTCCCTGCTAGAATATCAAATGTTCCTATTGTAACAGGGCCCCAGACCTTAGCACTACTGACTCCCTGGTAGAAGTACCATTCAGGCTGTAAAACTCAGCATGTAGACAGCATCATCTTCCATCCATCAAGTCCATAGTTCTGGAAAATGTACTAACTTTGTTTTTTAGCTTCTGAGGTTGTAGTTCTGGTTAACTGAAATATGTCAACACAGGATATGGTTTTTGTGCTTAAAAGCTCACCCTGAGAAAGGCTTGAGGCTACACTGGGATCCCAAACATCTAGTGTGTTCGCCAGCTGGCTAATAATGACTTTCTATTAGCTTAAACCCATGTCCAAGCAGTGTTCTCTGGTATATACCCCACAACACTATTGCTGAGCCATCTCTCAAGCCAGATTGATTTTTTTCTCAAAGATGGGGTCTCTAGCTAAATTTTTGTGGTAGCACGTTTTTAAACACAGCACTTAGGAGGCAGAGGCAGGCAGATTTCTGTAAGTTCAAGGCCTGTCTCAAAAGAAAAAAGACAGGTTATCACTGTATAGCCCTGACTGGCCTAGAACACAATTCACAGACCAGACTAGCCTTGAGCTCAGAGATCTGCCTGCTTCTGGTTCTGTAGTACTGAGATTAAAGACTGTATCACCACTTCCTACACAAATGTAGTTTTGGTTGTTTTTGTTTTCTTTTTTCAAGGTGGTTTTTCTGTAGTCCTGGCTGTCCTGGAACTCTGACTGTAGACCAGGTTGGCCTTGAACTCAGAGATCACCTGCCTCTGCCTCCCAAATGCTGGGATTAAAGACCTATGCCATCTTCGCCTGCCTTGAATGTAGTTCTTAAGAAGCCAGTTTTGGGGGCTGGAGAAATGGCTCAGCGTTAAAAGCCCCTGCTGCTCTTCCAACAGACCTGGGTTCGGTTCCCTCCCAGCATCCACACGAGGTGGCTCACAACTGCCTGTGAACCCAGCTACAAGGGATTCCACCCCTTCTTCTTTGGAAACCAGGAATCCATGTATGTGGTGTACATGCATACACACAAGCAGAACACTTAAACCTGTAAATAAAAAATCTCAAAAAAATTTGAAGAAAAAGTAGAGAGAGTGGGTGTGGCGTGCTTAACCCGTAAGTAGCTAAGCCAAACTCCACTGGGAGTGTCTGACTTCTCAGTAGAGAGCAGTGTGCCTGCTGATGCAGTGGAGACCCAGCTTGGTCTCTAAGACCAGATACAATCTGCATGGGGGCAAGGGACTCGGCCAGAAAGCCTTCCTCCTCCTCTGAGATGAAAGCGGAGTCTCAGCGCCACAGTCCCCATGAGCCACTCACCAGGGGAATCACTTCTTCATTCACGCTTACAAGTTGTGTTTACAGCTCTCCAAGGACACTTGGACCAGTACCAGGCACGGACTAGAGTAGGCACTGATGGAGTGTGCTACGGTATGCACACCCATCTCCCTTCAGGAAAGAAGCTCCACCTGTCTGCTAAAGTCTGCCAAGCAGCCAGCCCCCTGCCACAGCACTGCCTCGGCTGGAGACCTCACCAGATCACACACACCTTCCCGGAGCTGCAGCCAGCCACTGTCTGCCACTGTGGATAAAAGGCCCACTCCCCTAGCCTCAACCCACAATATGACCATTCAAATAGCAGACCCCAGGCCAGGAATGCAGACAGGTGGTAGAGCATTTGCCAGGCACACACAAGGCCCTGGGCAACCAGTCAGTCAATAGACGGCTTCATAACCACACCCCTGGTGTACCACACTAGGATGTCACCAAGAACAAGTGATGGTATACTGAATTCTTAGCGTATTAATGAAATATATTTGAAAATAAGCCCTGGATTACTGTTTCCAATTATAACCATTTACTATTTGAATTTGTTCTCTCAGGATAGGAGGTTATGTCTCTCTCACAGCTCCCAGGTGCACATAAAGGATTACTTCTAGGATTTCAAGAGTCAGATGGCTCATAATCCCAGCACTTGGAAGGCTAAAACAGGCAGGGGTAATGAGTTCAAGGCCAGCCTGGGCCAGAGACCTAATCTCAAATGACTCAGCTGTAGTGATGAAATGACTCACTAGTAAAGGCACCTGCTCCCAAGCCCAACAACCTGAGTTCATTTCCTGGGACCCACACGGTAGGAGAGGACCAATATTCACAAACTGTTCTCTGAGTTCCACATTTGTGCCACTGCCATGAAGTGTACACATTCACACACACATAATATAGAAGATCGTTTCCTTCCAGGTCATCTGTGATTCTTCAGGAAGCTAACAACAGATAAGGATTCCAAAACTTGCAGTGAGCTTGAGGCTGGTTTTACAGCTTAGTCTGTATTTCCTTAGTGTAGACCATTCTATAGCCTTCCCTTAGTAAGCATTTCCTATCATATGGAAAGAAAATCATTAACCCCAGCAATTGTTAGAGGCATAGACAATAGTATCTCTTTAAACTGGAGGCCAGCCCATTCCGTACATCTCCCAGGTGTAAGGGTTGCAAAGGAAAACCCTGTCAAAAACTAACCAAGGGGGGCTGGAGACATGGCTCAGTAGTTAAGAGCACCAGCTGCTCTAGCAGAGGACTCAGGGTGAAGTGCTTGCCATGCAAGAAGAGGACCCGAGTTTGAGCCCTACCGCCCACGTAGAAGCAGGCTAGGACACTGCCTGTAATCCTAGCACCAGGAAGACAGAGGGTCTCTGGGGCTTGCTATGCAGCCAGTCTGTCCAAACTGGCAAGGTTCAGATTCTGTGAGATGTGCTCATCTCAAAAAATAAGGTGTTGGGCAGTGGTGGCGCACACCTTTAATCCCAGCGCTTGGAAGGCAGAGGCAGGCGGATCTCTGTGAGTTCCAGGACAGCCTGATCTATAGAGCGAGATCCAGGACAGCCAAGACTACACCGAAAAACCCTGTCTGAAAAACCAAAACCAAAACCAAGGTGAAGAGGGATTGAGAAAGATACCCAGTGTCCATTTTTGTTGCCACATAAGCACACTTGGGTGTGTGAACCTGAACATGCGCACACATATGACTATACAAAGCAACTGAGCACATTCTGGTATATGAGATTCTAATAGTAGGTGTCTAGCTGCTATTAATATTCATGTATAAAACTGGTTCCAAAAAAAGGGCTGACAGGGGCTGGAAGATGGCTCACAGTTTAGAAGCACTTACTGCTTTTGCAGAGGCCCTGGGTTTGGCTCCCAACACCCACATGGACCATGTGTAATACCAGATCTAGGAATCTGATGCCTTCTCTGGCCTCCTTGGGCACCAGGCAGGCAAATGGTAGACTTACACGTAGGCAATACATTCATACACATACAACTCAAAAAATAAAATAAAAATCTTTGGGCTGGAAAGATGGCTCAGTGGTTAACAGCACTTCCAGAGGACCCAGGTTCAGTTCCCAGCACCCACATGGTAGCCCACAACTGTCTGTAACTCCAGTTCCAGAGGATCTGCGGCCCTCTGCTGGCCTCCATAGGCACAAAGCACACAAGCAGTAGACACATGCAGCCAAACACCCATGCACATAAAAACAAACTCTTAAAACAAAAACAAATAAATAAAAAGGGCTAGCAAGATAGCCCAGGAGGCAAAGGTACTTGCTACTGTGACAACTTAAATACATCCCTAGAACTCACAAGGTAGAAAGGGGACAGACTCCTACAAACTGTTCTAACCTTCACGTGTGTGTGTTTCTGTTTGTACATCCCCTCCACAAACTCAAGTGCCAAAGCCAGGCTAAGCTGTCTCCTGGGTTGAGAAGGCACACACAATCACTGAGCATGGGAGCACGGCCTATAGTCCTTGCTCTTGGGAGGCTGATGGATCTCTGTGAGTTTGAAGTCAATTTAGTATACTTAATGAGTTACAGCTCAGCTTGGGCTAGACCAGACCATCTCAAGAGCCACAGAAACGTAAAAAGCAACTTGTCTATATACACAAGGAGGCAAGCATTCCAGCTCCCAAGTGGTTTCCTGTGTTTGTCTTGTTGTATTTTATGACAACATAGGTTCAGTATTTCCTATTTGTCAGGTAATAATCACACTTTCAATAAACAGAGAAACCATGTGTGGCAGCACACTAGGGAGGCTGAGGCAGGAGAATCTTCACTAGTTTGAGACCAGCCTAGGGTACACAGACCATCTCTCAAAAATTCAAGGGAGGCCGGGAGGTGGTGGTGCATGCCTTTAATCCCAGCACTCGGAAGGCAGAACCAGGTGGATCTCTGTGAGTTCAAGGCCAGCCTGGTCTACAGAATGAGTTCCAGGACAGGCTCCAAAACTACTGAGAAACCTGTCTTGAAAAAACAAAAAAATTCAAGAGAGTTACATGAGTTCTGTATTCTATACCTAACTTACCAGAAAAGCTACCTCAGAATTTGGCACCCTATGAAGACACACCATTTTTTGTGCCTTCATAGGAAGTCAGGCCTAAAGGACTCCTGGTCCTTGATGATCTGGGCCACTGCTCAGGTCTTCAAATGTGTCTCCACCTGCCTGAACTCACCCATCTCTTCCTTACTGGCTTTTTCAGAGAACTCAAGGGTCCCTCAGGAGCCTGCTCTGAGGTCACCAGAGTCTAGATCTTTCTTCCGACTCTGCCGTAACACCTGGTATATAGTTCTCTTTTATTGGATAGTATGTGTATTTATTGGTGGGGAGGCGGCACATATGTACATGGCATCTGAATGGAGATGAGAGGACAACTCTGGCCTCAGCTCCTCCTCACAGCTTTCTGTGGACTCTGGGGATCAAATTCTTCTCATTAGAAGTTAGAGATGGCTCAGCAGTTAAGAGCATTGGCTGCTCTTCCAGAGGACCTAGGTTGAGTCTCAACACCAGCAGCAGCTCACAACCATCTGTAACTCCAGTTTCTGGGGATCCAATACCATCTTCTGGCCTCCATGGGTACCAGGCAGGAATGTGACGCAGACATACATGCAGGCAAATGACCATATACAAAAACTTTTTTTTTTTGGTTTTTCCAGACAGGGTTTCTCTGTGTAGCTTTGCGCCTTTCCTGGATCTCACTCTGTAGACCAGGCTGGCCTCGAACTCACAGAGATCCACCTGCCTCTGCCTCCCGAGTGCTGGGATTAAAGGCGTGCGCCACCAACGCCTGGCTTTTTTTTTTTTAAAGATAGGGTTTCTCTGTGTAGCCCTGGTTGTCTTGGACTCACTCTGTAGACCAAGCTGGCCTCGAACTCAAGAGATCCACCTGCCAAGATTAAAGGTGTGATGCACCACCACCGCCTGGCCCATATACAAAAACTTAAAAAAAAAATTCTTATCAGATTTTCATGGCAAGTGCCTTTATCTGCTGAACCATTTTGCAAGACCCCTTATAATTCTCTTTTGAACCAAGCATGGTGGCCCATGCCTTTAATCCCAGCAATTGGGAGGCAGAGGCTGATGGATCTCTGAGTTTGAGGTCAATTTAGTATACTTAATGAATACAGACCAGCCAGGACTACACAGTGAGACCCTGTCTCAAAGATAAATAAATACATAATTCTTTGACCTCTCAGACATGGACTGTTCATTACAAATCAGCTTGTCCCTAGACTGCGAACACGGTGCTGTTCTCTGTGCACCTCAGTGGCCCTGGGACCTAACAGTGGATCCACAGCAAAGCTTCTCTTAATGACAAAGGAAAGGAGTCTGAGGACGTGTCAGGGATGGAGAGGAGAGGAAGGAGCCATCTGCAGAGCAGGAAATGGAGGACATTCCTTCAGGTCAACTCCTCACTACTACCACTACTTGAAGCAAAAGGGAAAAATTTGCCAAGCTTTATTCAGGTTGTAAAGGCTGCAGCTAGCACATCTAAGTCTAGATCCAACCCTGTCTGTACAGTCCCCTGGCAGACTCAGCCAGCCCCCCTCCAGTCTCACTTCTTGTCCTCCTCCTTCTTGTCCTTCTTGCCATCCTTGGTGGCCTGGGAGGCCAGAGAGCCCATTGCATTTCGAATGGCTTCATTGTTGGGATCCACGCCTGGAAGGTTCTCCAGGACACTCTGAAGGAACTCTGGGTCTTGCATCACATCGTAGTCATCCTCCTCCTGAAAAAGGACACCGTGAGCTGGGGCGCTGGGACAGGAGCACAATGCTGTCCACTCCTGACTGCAGGGGTGGGGGGTACCACCAAGGGCAGGGAAGGGACAAGGGAGTGAGAGCCGTGCCCACACATGGTGTGAGCATTACCAGAAGCACAGAAGCCCGAGACCTCTGCTAACTGGGCTCAGAGGATAAAACCCGACAGCACCACACCCAACACTCCTTTCCCCCAGACCTCTTGGGAGGAATCCTACAGAACTATCCAGATCACTCCCACTAGAAAATTCCAGGACAACAGAACACTTCCCCAATTAACTGTTACCTTGGCAAGGTTTACAGATTAAAAAAATAAAATAAAATAAAAAAATCACACATCTATGTCCCTCAAAGGCCTCGTTTATGAAATGCTAGGGAGGAATGGCCCCAGCCCTAAAAGGCTGAGGATCTAAATAGGGGGGATCTCAAACCTGACTGGTCAGAGGTCACTGCTGGCCCTCACCTTAACTGGCTCCGATGTATCCATGGCTGAGCTGGCATCCATGTCAGCTGACTCTGCTTGACCAAACTCTAGGAAAGGAGAAACACATCTGCTCAGTGCCATCTCCTCACCATGACCTCTGCCAAGGCCCTGCCACACAGCCCTGGCTCACCTGCCCCCTGCAGGGACATCTGCATGGCGTAGGCAATCTGCTCCTCTTCAGTCATGCTGCTTAGGTCAGGAAGGCCAGCGCGGCCAAACTCCTGCTGGCTGATGGTCATCTTCAGGAGGGCGTCGTCTGAGTCTGGGAAAGGACAGAGGGCAGGGAAGACCTAGTGGGCATTCCACAGGGCTGGCCGCGCCCCTCCCCAAGCCGAGCCCAGCCTTCCCCACTCCAGCTGGAAATGCCCCCCTCAGGCCCGGGACTTCAGAATCCACCTCTTTCACCTTCAGTCCCAGATGCAGCAATTCCAGCCTCGGCTGCAGACGCCGCAGCAGCCCGCCGGGCCTCCTCCTCCTGCCGCTGCCGCTGCTCTTCCATAGAGACACGAAGGGCCTGGTGAAGACAAGACAGGTCAGCTACTGGGGGCTGCCATGACATGTGCCTGGAGGACACAGCAGGGCGCCTCCCAGCTTGTGGGAACGGGGAAGAAGCCATGATGCTGGGAAGTGCTACAGGAAAGAAGAAGCTGGACGGGGCCTGGGTTTCATTAGGAAAATGAACGCGCTAGAGTCCTGCAGACAGAACCTCAGAGACAGGGAGTGAAAGGGTCTACGAAAACCATAGCATGGAGTGCTTAGGACTGTCTAGTCCCACCAGCTGGCTCTCTGTAGAGAGAAGAACCAACCCCAGGGTCAGTATTTGCTTACTAGGGCCAACTCAGGATCAGCACTGGGATCTACTCCAAACTCAAAGTCACTGGCACCAAGACCCAGCATGGCACCGCCTTCACCAGCAAGAATAGGAGAACTGATGAGGGCATCAGCCAAGCTGGGCCCGGGAGGCACTGTCACCAGATGTGATCCGGTTCCGTCCTTGCCATTCAGCGTGTTCACAAAGGCCGTCAGCTTCTCTGTGTTCACCTCCTGCAGAGCAGAGAGCACAAGACAGACAGCTCCTTCCCTCACTGCTCCTCACCGTCTCCAGAGTGGGAGGGGGGCTGCCCTGTTCACAAGTGGATCAGATCCCACGTCATCCTGTAATCCTGACCTACCTCTTCCCCAAAATTGATGATGTCAACATTCACTTTTTCTTTCTTGAGGCGTTTGGCTAGTTTTACCAGCTAGGAAGAAAGGAGAAAAATGAAGAAATTGATTCTATGTAGAGGGCTGAACTTACCTCAGAGCGCACACAGAAATCCAGCAGCCTACCAAAGGTCTGACACCACACTGAAATCACATATCCACCACCCCCAGATGCCGTGCCCAACACCTCTGCCCGGCTCTAAGTCTTCAGACACTGCCGACAGTAACCGGCTCTGCCTGAGGGCTGCCGCAGACTCACGTCCTTCTCATTGTCCTCCACAGGGCTACCCACGAAGGCGATGATGCGCATCTTGTGGTTCTTACCCTGCCGGTGCTTCAGAGCCAGCTTGGAAAGGAAAACAAGTTCCTCGTCAGCGCAGGAAGCACCAAGGTCCTCCCTGGGTCACCTTCTCTTCTCCTTACATGATCTAAGAACCTCAAGTCTACCATCTTTCCGCTGTGCCTCAGTGGATCAAAGTGTAAGACCACTTCTCAGTTCTCAGACTTTCCCTTTATGTTCCTCACGTTCATCTGTCCCGACCTTTCTATACTGAGTAAGCTTCCTCCAAGTCAGTGGTTCTCAACCCGTAGGTCATGAAATGGGTTAGGGGTTGAACGACCCTTTCATGGGGGTCACCTAAGACTAGTGGAAAACACAGATGTTTACATTACAGTTCATAACAGCAGCAAAACCACAGTTATGAAGTAGCAGTGAAATAATTTTATGGTTGGCGTCAGCCCAGCATGAGGAACTGTATGAAAAGGTCGCAGCATTAGGAAGGATGAGACCCACTGCTCTCGGCCATCTACGGTCTTGCTCTATACAGCTCTAGATTACAGTTCTGAAGAAAACTGGACACTGATCCTCCCACCAGGGAGCCAGCAGGACTCACATGGGCCACGCGGATGCCAGTGCAGAAGGTGATCTTCCCCTTGGGTTGGACGGTATGGAGCTTGGAGAGGATGCGGCCAGTGTCGGGGGTGAGTGTGGTCAGCACTTCACAGTCACTAGGTGCGGGCAAAGCATGGCAGTGAGTTCGGACCTCACACCTGACACCCAACCACTCCAGTGTCGGGGGTGAGTGTGGTCAGCACTTCACAGTCACTAGGTGCGGGCAAAGCATGGCAGTGAGTTCAGACCTCACACCTGACACCCAACCACTCCAGTGTCGGGGGTGAGTGTGGTCAGCACTTCACAGTCACTAGGTGCGGGCAAAGCATGGCAGTGAGTTCAGACCTCACGCCTGACACCCAACCATTCCCATTCTTCTTCTCCCCTTTTTTTGGATTTTTCAAGACAGGGTTTCTCTGTGTAGGCCTGGCTGTCCTAGAACTTGCTCTGTAGACTAGGCTGACCTCGAACTCACAGAGATCCTCCTGCCTCTGCCTCCCACGTGCTGGGATTAAAGGTGTGCACCACCACCGCATGGCTATTCATGTTTTCTTTAGAGACCTTAAAAACAACTTTTATCTTTTTTAAGATAGGGTCTCCTGGGGGCTGGAGAGATGGCTCAGCGGTTAAGAGCATTAGCTGCTCTTCTAGAGAACCTGGGTTCAATTCCCAGCACCCACCCACATGGCAGCTCACAACTGTCTATAACTCAAGTTCCAGTGGGTCGGACTCCCTCTCACAGACATACATGCAAGTCAAACACCAACACACATTAAAAAAAAAAAAAGAAAAGAAAAAAGATAGGGTCTCCTGAAGGACAAGATGGCGCACGCCTTTAATCTGCACGGGGTCGGCAGAGGCAGCACATCTCTAAGTCTGATGCCAGTCAAGGCTATATAATGAGACCCTGTCTCAAAAAAAAACAAAACAAAACAAAACAAAAAAAAAAAAAACAAAAACAAAAAAAACCCTGAAGAGATAGTTCATTGGTTAAAAGCAGTAAAGCAGTTACTGCTCTTGCAGAGGCCCCAGATTCATTTTCTAGCTGCAACTCCAGTACAAGGGGATGTGAATCCCTTTTCTGACTTCTGTGGGTACCATGCATGCATACATACATAGATGCAGGAAAGATGCATATAGATACATATAAAATACAAAATAAGTAAATCTTAAAGAAAGAAAGAAAGAAAGAAAAAAAGAAAGAAAGAAAGAAAGAAAGAAAGAAAGAAAGAAAGGAAGGAAGGAAGGAAGAAAGAAAGAAAACCCGAAAGGTTAGGGCTAGAGCTAAGTGGCAGCGTACTTGTCCAGCACCCAGAAGGCCCTGGGGTCACCCTTACATAAAAATGACAAGAAACCGCCAACAGCTGAGCATGGTGGTGCAGGCCTGTAGTCCCAGAACCAGGAGACAGGGGTAGGAGAGTCTGTGTGAGTGTAAGGCAGCCTGAGGTACGTATCAAGTTTGCAGTTAGCCAGAGCAACACGAAAAACTGTGTGGAGAAAAAAAAGTCAACAAGCCCTCCCCACCCAACAAGCTGCGCTGACTTCAGAAGGAGGTAGGAAACACAGGAAGGGAAAAGCAGCCTGTGCTATCAACACAGGGCAGCCACCTACAAACCCTACACGGAGCACCACCCACCTTCAGAGCCCCACTCCTGGGTCCCACGTACTTGGCCAGTGTGATGAGGCCCACGTTATTCTCAGGGTTGCTCCGGGTCTTGGAGTGACATACGATGTTGACAGCATCCTGCTGGGCCTGTAGCCGGGTGGGAAGGAAGTCTCCGTTCCGCATGTACTCACTGTTGTCCACACTGCCGGGTTAGGGGAAAGTGGGGGGGGAGACAACAGTGAAGGATTCCCGTGAAACACAGTCTACAGACAGGGGACCCTCCAACACCTCCTGCCAGACACGCTGTGGTACAGCAGTGGCTTTCAGGCTTAGAACACAGAATCACCTGGAACTCTGTCTCACCAGCCAGGTGTGGCAGCACACAGCTATAATCCTAGAACTCTGAAGATGGAGCTAGGAGGATCAGAAGTTCATGGCCAGCCTCAACTACATTGTAAATTTGAGGACAGCCTGGGCTATATGAGACCCCCCACACACCAAAAAAAAAAAAAAAAAAAAAAAAAAAAAAAAAAAAAAAACCCAGAATCTAGACACTATGAAATACAGACTCCAGCTTCCCTGCCTTTTGGGGTGGGAGTGGTGTGGGGAAGGGGCTTAGTCACACAGTCTACCATTGAGCCAAATCCCTGGCCTGGGACCAACTCTTCTTTTTTTTTTTTTTTTCCATTTTTTGAGACAGGGTTTCTCTGTGTAATTTTGGTGCCTGTCCTGGATCTCACTCTGTAGACCAGGCTGGCCTGAACTCACAGAGATTCACCTGGCTCTGCCTCCCGAGTGCTGGGATTAAAGGTGTGCGCCACCACCGACTTGGCCTGGGACCAACTCTTGATGACTCTTGAGGTCTAGGAGAGTTCTAGCCAGTGACACTACTTGTGCTAAGGAAAGGGAGCAGTGCCCAGAACAAGATACTTTACTCGAAAGTCAAACTCTGGCTCAGTGATAACTTTCTCCACCTTATAAAAATTTATCTGATAATAAATAGAAGCAAAAATGGTAAGGGGGGTGATTTACTGAAAAAAAGCAGAAACAGGAACATCAGGTAGTGCTGAGGCCCAGGTTCATCTTCTCATTTTCCCACTTCCTTTTTTACAATTGTATTTATATGTATGGCCATTTTGTCTGCACGTATGTACTCATGTGCATGCCTGGTGCCTATGGAGGCCAGAAGCGGGTGTTGGATCCCTGGAACTGGAGTTACAGACTGTCTGAAACATGTCGATGCTGGGAACTGTCCCATGTAAGAGTAGCCAGTGCTCTTTTGACCACTGAACATCACTCGAGCCCCTGGTTAATTTTTTTCTCTAAGAAAGTGCTTATTTCTCTAAGGCCCACTCTTTCATTGGGAATTGGGTCTCTCCTCCCAGGGATCCACAGATTGAACAGGTCAAATAAAGTGGCAAGTCCAAATATAAAAACAAGAGGCTTAAAGCAGGGTTTGGAGGAACAGCTACTAAGTGGGGGAAATGGTCAGGCTGTGAGAGGGCTTTAGAGAGGGAGAGAAAACTGACAGACAGGGAACAACAAAGCAGGTGCACTGTCCTCACAACCCCTGGGGAGGAGAGTGGCTCCTGGTGGAAAATGCAGACACCTTACCACCTATGCATACATCCCTTAAAAACCACATTGTTGAGCCGGGCGGTGGTGGTGCACGCCTTTAATCTCAGCACTTGGGAGGCAGAGGCAGGCGGATCTCTGTGAGTTCGAGGCCAGCCTGGGCTACAGAGTGAGATCCAGGACAGGCAAAAAGCTACACAAAGAAACCCTGTCTCAAAAAACCACACTGTTAATGTTAATCCCAGAATTCCAGAGGCAGGAGGACTACAGGGAATTCCAGGTAGGGCTACGTATCAAGATTCTGTCTCAAAACAAAACACCACACTGCCGGCCCAGCTTTCCCTATCTCCAGCTTGATCTGAATGGGGTAATGTTATTTGTATTTCTTAGATCTGCTTTCCCTCAGCAGCATGCAATTCTCTCCTTCACACCCAAAATCATAACAAAACTGGACATAGGGTATTACCCAACCTTTCCATGACATCAAAATTTTAATACTGAATACAGCTAGGATGCAGTTCTGTGGCAGGGTGCTTGCCTAACATGAACAAGGCCCTGGCATTCATCAAGCAATCCATCTGTCAAATACAGGACAGGCAACAGAGCATGACTGCAGGCTCAGCTAATTAGGAAGTCAAAGAAAGAGGTTTTCTTGATTCCAGGATTTGGGAGCCAGCCTAGGCAACATTCTGAGATCCTACCCCATCCCCTCCACACCTCTCTCCCTCAACCTTACTCTCCCTCAGAAACAGGAGGACCTTTCTATGCAGAAGACGACACTGAACTGATGTTCCTGACTCGGCCTCCTAAGTGCTGGGATTACAGGTATGTACCAGCACATCTGGCTTGAGATAACACAACGAAAACAGAGCTCCAGTGAGCTCAAGGCTAGCCTGCTACCCAAGTGTGATACCATGCATAAAAACTAACAAGAGTCGCCGGGCGGTGGTGGCGCACGCCTTTGATCCCAACACTCGGGAGGCAGAGCCAGGCGGATCTCTGTGAGTTCGAGGCCAGCCTGGGCTACAGAGTGAGTTCCAGGAAAGGCACAAAGCTACACAGAGAAACCCTGTCTTGAAAAACCAAAACTAACAAGAGTGTGTGTGTGTGTGGGGGGGGGTGTTGGGGAGCATACACCTTTCATCTCAGAACTCAGGAGGCAGAGGCAGGTGGATCTCTGTGAGTTTGAGGTCACCCTGGTCTACAAAGTGAGTTCCAAGACAGCCATGGCTATTACAGAGAAACCCTGTTTCAAAAACAAAAACAAAAACCCAACAACAAAAAGAAACAAAGAAAAAAAGAAAGAAAAGAGTCTGACTTAAGACTAACATCAAAACACATGTATTTTAAAACAGCCCCCTACAGAAAACTGATGCCTAGAAATGAAGGAGACCTGTGGAAACAGGAGGGCTCTCACTGTTCCTGGGCAGTCACACTGATGGCTAAAGTCTCTGGTCCTAATCTTTCCTTTTACATACCAATCTAAACTTTTTTGGGGGGAGGGGGTAATTATGTACTCCAAGCTGGCCTCACCTCATGACACTCTTGTCTCAGGCTCTCCTGTGCATGATTAGAGGTGTGGACCACAACACTTGGTCAGATCAATATTCTTAACCAATGCAAGTCTGTACAAAGGTCTGCCTCCATCACCCTCAGAATCTCCTCACCGGGGTACAGAAGAGAATGCAAGCTCTTCAGTCATGATTTCTTCCTACGGTGATCCATTCCACCTTAAACCAACCATCTGTTAAAAAATCTGAGGACTCCCCAAACACCACGGCACTAGAGTACTCTATACTTTATAGAGCGCCACCACATATGTCTTACCTACTTGTACTATGAGATACATAACTACAATTCTCCCAGAATGTGCAAAAGGTTAAGTGCCAGAAAACAGACTTTGGATTCCAAATCTGTCTTCCTTCTACTTTAACATGCTCTCTCCTAGAAGCGAACAACTTAGAAAACATAGGACATGAGATTACACTTTAATTTCAGATGAACACCAGTAACTTTTAAGATTTATTTGTACTGTTTTTAATTGTATGTGTGCCTACAGAGGTCAAAGGCACTGGGTCTTCTGGACCGTCAAGAAGGCAGCTGTGTGGATATCATGTGGGTGCTGGAAACTGAACTCAGGTCCTCTGCAAGGTCAGCAAGTGCTCTAATCCACCAGGCCATCTCTCCAGCTGCATTGAGTAACTTTTAAGAGAAACATTTGGGTTGTACTTAAAATCACTTGTTATACTAAAAACTACTCATCATTTGCCTGAAATTCAAAGTCAGCTGGGCATTCTGGTTGTGCTGTTTTGAGACAGTCTTGCTAGGTAGTCCTGATTCATGGAACCCCCTGCCTCACCGCCCCAGTGCTGGAACTACAAGCCTGAGCCATCGAGTCTGGCAGCATGTTCTACTTCAGCTGGCAATGCCAGCCAATCTCCAAAGGTAAACATGAGCCCGGTGACTCAGGCTCATAAGCCTACATATTTGGGAGGTCGAAACACAAGATTCCAAGCTCAAGGCCAGCCTATGCATCTTCTCGACTAAAGCTTCAAAGCCAGCCTGAGCTATGGTGTCAAAACTCCATCTAAAAAATAATGATGACAAATAATAAAAGCAATAAAGGGGTGTGGCTGTGGCTTATTGGTGGAGCACGTTCCCAGCATTTACAAGGCTCTGGATTCAATTCCCAGTATCTACAAAAACAAAACCCTTTTGTAGCCCTGAAAAAAAAAAAACATATGTCCTCAGCTTTATTTATTTATTTTTTTAATTTCTTCTTCTTTTTTCAACTCATAATAAGGGACTCAACCCAAGTATGAAACTGATAGTTAATTCACTGGAGAACAGCACTGTCTTTTAATTTGACTCCTGCGTATCACGACCACTTAAATTTGCTGTGTGACTTGAGCAAATCACCCAAACTCCTTCCGACTCATTAAGAAATGAAGGACTCTTTTCCCTAAATGCTGTTATAAGGCTTACGTGAGGAAAAGTACAGGGAAAGGCAACGGAGTTGGAGAGGAGTGGATGGGGCGGTTGGCCTCTGCTCCTAATTCCTTTACCGGAGGCACGGAAGGCAGGGTCCGAGAACCAGGCTAAAGGCAGGCCGGTCTGGGAACCGGGTTCCGGGGCCTGCGTTCCTGGGCCGGGATGACTCAGGGAGTCGCCGGCCTGTCTCCCGCGGGCCCCAAGGCCACATACTGCCCAGCGGCCCCGTCCCCACCCCAGGCCCGGGCCTCGGCGCCATGCGCACCCGCGACCCGGACGCGCCCCCCGGCCAGGTCCGAAGTTCCTCACCAAACCATAGTGCTCTCCAACACCATCTTGCCACCTTCCCTCTGCGGACCGGCTCCGGGACTGGCTAACAACAGCGCCTCCGATTGGCCGGGCGCTCGTCGCCAATCACAAAACTCGGCCTCCACGCCGCCCCGCCTCCGCGCCCCGCGATGCGTTCTGGGACTTGTAGGCGCCGCAGACGTGGAAGGATAGGTAATAGGGTGGAGCCTGCTACCTTGCTGTGGAGTTAGCTGCTTACAGATGCTTGGAGAAGCTGTGAGTGCTCTGCACAGCTGAGCCTGGTGCCAGGCGTTAGCTCTCCGCAGTCTGAGACAGGAGGGTTGTAATTTCCTCCTTCCTCTGCTTTTCTCTTTTATGTGGGTTTTTGTTGTTGCCATTTGAATGCCTGCAAATTCGCTGTGGAGCTGAGGCTGAATTCCTGGTCCCCCTGCCTTCACCTTCCAAGTGCCATTAAAAGGTACACCATCGTACCCAGATCTGAACTGCAGTTTCCAGGCCAACCTGGGCTACACAGAGCTACATAATGAGACTTTCTTAAACACACACAGACGCCGCGCATGCATGCACGCACTACTGTGGATGGCAGTTCAGTTCGAGCATGACCTTTTAAAAACTGCCGGGTCAGTCATCACATTCTAACTCCCTGTTTGCCATTGCTCTTCGTTCATCCAACTGCTATAAACACTTACACCCACCTGGCGGGGTGGCGAATGTCTTGAATCCCAGCACTGGGGAAGCAGAGGCAGGTGGATCTCTATGAGTTCCAGGCCAGCCAAGCCTACAAACAGAGTTCCAGGATAGCCAGGGCTACCCCGAAAAACCAAAAAAATAAGAATAAAAAAGTGCCGCAAGAGTGTCTCAGTGGTCAGATGCTTGCTGGGCATAACCAAGGCCCCAATTTTAACCTCTAACACCACAACAAAAACAAACAAAAAACCAAAAACTCCCCCCACAAAAAAAAAAAAGGTTCAGAATGATTTGGATTAATACCCTACAACCCAAGAAATACAATTGGAAATTCTAGTCCTGGTCTCTGTTGCAAATGCTTTCTAGTTTCCACTAATTAAACTTATTTATTTGTTCTGCTTCTTTTTTTCAAGACAGCGTTTCTCTGTGTAACCTTGGCTGTCCTAGTTCTCACTTCTGTAGACCAGGCTGGCCTCGAACTCACAAGCCCTGTCTGCCTCTGTCTCCCGAGTGCTGGGATAAAAGGCGTGCGCCACCACAGCCCAGCTTTGTTCTGCTTCTTTTATGACTGTAGTTTTTCTTTTTTTTATAGGGTTTGTTTATTTTATTATTTTATGTGTATGAGTGTTTTGCCTTCATGTATGTATGTGTACCACATGTATGCAGTGCCTGCAGATGTCCAGGGAGAATTAGACTCCCTGGGACTGGAGTTAGACAGTTGTGAACAGCCATGTGGATGCTGGGAATAGAATCTGGGTTCTCTGCAAAGCAACGTGTGCTCTTAATCATTGAGCCAACTCTCAAGCCCTCTATTCATTTATTTATTTATTTATTTGTTTTTGGTTTTTCGAGACAGAGTTTCTCTGTGTAGCTTTGCGCCTTTCCTGGATCTCGCTCTGTAGATGAGGCTGGCCTCAAACTCACAAAGATCCGCCTGCCTCTGCCTCCCAAGTGCTGGGATTAAAGGCGTGCGCCACCACTGCCCAGCCCTCTATTTATTTTTTAATAATTTTTTATTATTTTTAATTATCTGTATGTGTCTGTGTTGGGGTATGCACATATAAGTGCAGGTGTCCTCAGAAACCAGATGTGGTGATATTGTGTTCCCCAAAATATTGTGCACCCTAATAAACTTATCTGAGGTCAGAGAACAGAACAGCCACTAGATATAGAGGCCAGAAAATGGTGGCGCACACGCCTTTAATCCTATCACTTGGGAGGCAGAGATCCATCCGGATCTGAGTTTAAAGCCACACTGGAAACAGCCAGGCAAGGTGACACACGCCTTTAATCCCAGGAAGTGATGTCAGAAAGCAGAAAGGCATATAAGGCGTGAAAACCAGGATCTAGAGCTGGTTTAGCTTTTAGGCTTTTGAGTAGCAGTTCAGCTGAGATCCATTTGGATGAGGACTCAGAAGCTTCCAGTTTGAGGAAACAGGATCAGCTGAGGAATTAGCAAGGTGAGGAACCTGTGGCTTGTTCTGCTTCTCTGATCTTCCAGCATTGACCCCAGTACCTGGCTCCAGGTTTATTTTTATTAATAAGAACTTTTAAGATTTGTGCTACAACCAGGGGTCAGTTCTTTTGAAGCTGGAGTTATGGGTGCATATGAGGCTCCATGGGAGTGCTGGGAACCAAACCTGGGTTTCTGCAAGAGCAGCCAGTGCTCTGAACCATGGAGCCCTTTCTCCAGCCCCTGTTTATTTTGTATTTGTGTGTTTGCCCGAGTATGTGTGTGTTCCATGTGCGTGCAGGTGTCCAAGTGCCACAGTGCGTTGTGGAGGTCAAAAGACAACTGTGGACGCCAGATCTTTCCTTCCACCAGGTGGACCCTGATGATCAAACTCCATTTGTCAATCTTGGTAGCAAGTGGCTTCACCTACTGAGCCATCTCGCTGGCCTAAGCAAAGTTGTAATGATTATATTGGGATTGTGTCTTAGTTTCCTTTCCTATTGCCAAGATAAAATACACTGGCAGAGGAACTTAAAGGAGAAACGGCTTATTTGACTCACAACTCCAGGTTACAGTCCATCAAGGCAGTAGAGACTTGTAGCAGCTAGTCATACCATATCCACAGTCAAGAGAAGAGCAGTAAGTGAACGCACATATGCTAGCTCTGCTCATACCTTTATATACTTATATACTTGTACACATAAGCCTAGGACTCTAAGCCCAAGGAATGGTACCACCCACAGTGGGTGCTTCCCCCCACATCAATCAATGTAATTAAGATAATCCCTCATGCCAGGCGGTGGTGGCACACGCCTTTAATCCCAGCACTCGGGAGGCAGAGGCAGATGGATCTCTGTGAGTTCGAGGCCAGCCTGATCTACAGAGCAAGTTCTAGGACAGCCAGGGCTGTTACACACAGAAACCCTGTCTCGAAAAGCAAACAAACAAGTAAACAAAAAGTTAAAATTCTCAGGCCAGGCAAGGTAGTGCAGGCCTTTAATCCCAGCACTTAGGAAGCAGAGGCAGGAGGATCTCTGTGAGTTTGAAACCAGGCCAATCTGGTCATAGCAAGCTCCAGCCAGCCAGTGCTACATAAAAAGGCCTTGTCTCAGGCCAGGTGAATCCCAGGGAGATCTCTGTATGTTCAAGGCTGGCCTGCTCTACATAGTGAGTTCTAGGACAGCCAGGACTATGTAGAGACCCTGTCTCAAAAAACTAAAACAAACAAACAAAAAAGAAAGACCGTGTTTTGAAATCACAACAACAGAAAGTCCCAAGTGTCTTAACTCCAGCAGGGAAAAGCCAAATGCTGCAGCTGGAGCTTGCAATGTAATCAGCCGGACTCCAGAGGGCGTGGTAGCTCCACCACTCCCGCTCTGCCACCTGCAGCAACACAGCTCAGCTATTCCACTCCGGAGCTGCTGCCCTCTCCGGCCGACTTCGCACACTCCTGGCCGTTTCCAGTACCCTGAGGTCTCCATTGCATCTGAAGTTTCGCCTTCACGGCATCACACAATGACCTCCCAGGGCCTCTCCAAGGTGACTCCACCTCAGGTGCTCTCCACGTCTCCCTAAATCTCCCGTAATCTCCCATCTTTCATTCCTCCAGAACCAGGACCAAGGTGGGTGACATCACCAAGTTCTGATGTCAGTTCCCGCGTCTGCGCCCTTAACTATCAGCAGTGTGCTGACCTTAGGGAAACACTTTTCCTATGCCTTTGCTTTCAAGGGGCAGAGAACCCCTTGGGCTTTTTTTAAAATTATTTTAATTTATGTGTGTGTGTGCCACCTGTGTCCAGGTGCCTCAGGGGTCAGAAGACGGCATTGGATCCCCGAGAGTTGGAGTTACCGGTGGTTATGGGTGCTGGGTACCGAGCTCGGGTCCTCTGGAAGAGCAGCAAATGCTCTTTTCCACTAAGCAGCTCCAGGCTTTCTTCCTTTAAATAAATTTGGATCCTGAGGAGTCTCTGATGAATGGGACTTTTGTCTTCAGGACATTTCCTGGGGTCCCAGGGCAGCATCTGAGGCTTCTCCCCAGCAGTATCAATCTCTTTAACAATCTCAGCCGTTTCATCAGCACCAGCTTGAACCCACGCCTGTCCTGAACCTCCAACGCCGGGCAAGCCAGTCCATCATCTCCCCACTCAACCTCACTCGGGTTCTCCAAACACAGGCAGAGTGAAGCCAGATTCCTGACCAAAACACCACAGTAATGGCCCCTACCCCATTCACGACAGTCCCAAATCTCCTTTGCAACTTCATGAACCCGGAATCCACTCTCTGTGTTCTTATCTTCCAACTTCCCAAAAGAATGGTCCATAATACTTTCCCTAAGCACTTAGCAGCTTTCCTAGCCCAAAGTTCCAAACTCTTCTACATCCCTCCAACATGAAAGGCCTAAAAGCCATGTGGTTGTGTTTGCCACAGAACTGGTTTTTGGAGAAAATGTAGAAGAATTTGGAACTTTGGGCTAGAAGAACTTTTGAATACTGTAAGCAGAGCTTAATGGGCTATTCTGACAGGAAATTGGGATGCCAGAAGACTGGGAGAAGTGTGGATTGTGGAGAGCTGGCTCATGTGGATTCTGAAAAAAAACAAGTCTGTTTAGATTGTGTTTCCATTATGGCTGTATTCTGCTGCATCCTGAGAACTTGAGTGAGACTGAATTTTAAAGTTAGGAGTCTGGCAGAGGAGCTTTCATGGCAGATGTCTTAGTTTCTTTTCTTGTTGCTGTGATAAAATATAGACGCAGCTTGAGGAAGGGCTCACTTTAGCTCATTTCTTCTTGTTCTTGTTGTTTCTAGACAGGGATTCACTATACACACCTGGCTGTCCTGGAACTCACTCTGTAGACCAGGCTGGCCTCAAACTCACAGAGATCTGCCTGCCTCTGCCTCCTGAGTGCTGAGATCAAAGGTGTGCTGTAGTTGGCATTTTTGGGGGGCCGCCAACCAGCTCCCAAATAAAGACATGGAGATTTATTATTAATTATGAATGCTCGGCCTTAGCTTAGGCTTATCTCACTAGCTCTTTTAACTTAATATAACCTGTTTCTATTCATCTACATTTTGCCTCAGGGCTTTTTGCCTTTCATTCTGTATGTCCTGTTTTCCTGGTTCCTCTGTGTCTGTCTGTCTGGCCCCTGGCATCTCTTTTTCTTTCTTCCCAAGCCTAAATTCCTCCTCCTACTTACTCTCCCTATCCAAAAGTCCTGTCTATACCTCCTCCCTTACTATTGGGCATTCAGATTTTTATTAGACCAATCAGGTGCCTTAGGCAGGCCAGGTAAAACAGCAAAACATCTTTACATAATTAAACAACTGCAACACATCTTTACGTAGTTATACAAATATTCTGCAACATAAACAAATGTAACACATCTTTACATAGTTAAACAAATGCAACACATCTTTGCATAGTTAAACAAATATTCTGCAACAGTGTGTACCTCCACTGCCCAGCTTAGCTCATTTATTATTTAATTTAACACACAGTTCATCACATGGCATCCAGTCAGGAAACAGAGCGAGGAAAGCATGCATGCTAGCGATCAGTGTCTCTATTTTATACAGTGCTCACTGTTAAGAGGTGTCTTTCCAGCCAGGTGTGGTGGTGATGCACACCTTTAATCCCAGCACTGAGAGGCAGAGGCAGGCAGATCTCTGTGAATTTGAGGCCAGCCTGGGCTACAGAGTGAGTTCCAGGACAGCCAGGGCTGTTACACAGAGAAACACTGTTTCAAAAAAAACAATAAGAGAAAAGGACCTATAACTGACCCAAGGTATTTCAACACTTAACAATAAAGAGAACATAAGAAAGCAGTGTGGAAATGGAACAGTCTCCAGTAGAAAGTAGACTCTCAAAAGCCTGATGAAGAAAACATTTCTGGGACTGGAGAGATGGCACAGCGGTGAAGAGCACTGGCTACTCTTCAGGAGTGCCTGATAATAAATAGATAGATAGATAGATAGATAGATAGATAGATAGATAGATAGATAGATAAATAAATAAATAAATAAATAAATAAATAAATAAATAAATAAATAAATAAATAAATAAAGGTGTGCTCCACCATTGTCTGGCTCTGGCTAGCTCTTTAAAAAAAAAAATTGTTACGGGGGGGGGGGGGGGAGGTGCACGCCTTTAATCCCAGCACTTGGGAGGCAGAGGCAGGTGGATCTTTGTGAGTTCGAGGCCAGCCTGGTCTACAGAGCGAGATCCTGGAAAGGCGCAAAGCTACACAGAGAAACCCTGTCTCGAAAAAAAAAAAAATTGTTTAAAAAAAAAAATGGGGTTGGGGATTTAGTTCAGTGGTAGAGCGCTTGTCTAGCAAGCTCAAGGCCCTGGATTCTATCCTCAGCTAAGTAAATAAATAAACTCTAAAAATGTATAAAACATTTCAGTCAGATGATGCCAATAGGTCAAGTAAGATGACAACCTTTATTTAACAACATGAGGGTATTAGTAACCTTGACAAAAGATACTTTGAGTTGTGGGAACAAAAACTTTGTTTGTTTGTTTGTTTGTTTGTTTTTCAAAACAGGGTTTCTCCGTGTAGTTTTGGAGCCTGTCCAGGATCTTACTCTGAAGACCAGGCTGGCTTTGAACTCAGAGATCTGCCTGGCTCTGCCTCCGGCGTGTGCCACCACTGCCCGGCTTCTTTCCTTCTTATTCCATATCTGGCTGTGTGTCTGTGTGGCTGGCCCCTGGCATCCTCCTCTCCTCCTTTTCTCGCTCCATCTCTTCTTGTTCTTTCCTTCTATTTATTCCCTCTGCCTAGCAGCCCCACCTATCCCTCTCCTGCCTTGCTATTGGCCAGTTCTTTATTAGACCAATCAGGTATTTTAGGCAGGCAAAGTAACACAGCTTCACAGAGTTAAATGAACACAACATAAAAGAATGTAGCACATCTTTGCATCATTAAACCAATATTCCACAGCATAAACAAATGTAGCACAATTTTCTTTCATAAGAGTTTCGGTGGTCATGGTGTCGATTCATAGCAGTAGAACAGTGACTAAGTTGGATGGGTAGGAGTATTAACTGTTATTTCAGAGAACCTGAGCTCAGTTTCAAGCATCCATATCAGGCAGTTCACAACCACCTATAACTCTAGGTCTAAGGAGATCTGATGCCTCTGACTTCTGTGAGCACCTGCATTCACATTCACAAATCACACACACGTGCACACACACACACACACACACACATACCCCATAATTTAAAATAATAGAATAAATTTTTGTTATTTTTTGAGATCGGGTTTCTCTTTATAGCCCTGGTTGTATTGGAACTCACTCTGTGGACCAGGCTGGCCTCAAACTCACAGAGATCCACCTGCCTCTGCTTCCCTGAAAGGAGCAGGCAAAAGCACCTTGGCCTGAGTATTTCCATTTTGACTTCAGACTACATTTTACCTGTGGGGTGAAATAAAGTTCAGGTTCCCAAGTCCTAGGGGAGCTGAGAAATTCCAATGGCTGATCAACCTCCTCCTTAACCCATAGAAATAGTTGTTATGCGTCTTTAGTTCTCTAGAAACGTTATGGTTGTTCCCAACAACAGAAGGAACAAATCAATCTGATTGGCTGGACTAAGAGGCAGAATTGTAAATCAGTTGAAAATGATGGAACACACAAGGAAAGTCCCTAATCTTTAACTTATGATTGGTAAAAATTGTAACTGTAACTTGGCAACACATTTGTGATTTTTGTGCTTATAAACCGCACTTCTGCTCCTGCTTAGGGCTGTCCAGAGAAAAAAGGCTCCCAAGTCCCAAGTCCTGAAGCCCTGTTCAATCAGTTACCCGCTTATGTGGTGAATTATTAAAATGTTTGGTACCCATAAGTTTCCTGTCCAGCCAGCAACTCCTAAATAAACACACTGAGGCTTAATATTAGTTATAAATGTTCAGCCAATAGCTCAGGCTTGTTACTAGCTAACACTTACATTTAAATTAATCCATATTTCTTTCTTTTTTTTTTGTTTTGTTTTTTGAGACAGGGTCTCTCTATGTAGCTTTGCGCCTTTCCTCACTCGGTAGCCCAGGCTGGCCTCGAACTCACAAAAATCCACCTGGCTCTGTCTCCCGAGGGCTGGGATTAAAGGCGTGCGCCACCACCGCCCGGCAACCCATATTTCTTATCTATGCTTTGCCATGTGACTTGGTACCTTTTCTCAGTATGGCATACCCATCTTGCTTCTGTGTCTCTGCTGGTGACTCTTCTGACTCCACCCTTCTTCCCATCATTCCCATCATTGGCTCTCTCACCTAATTTCATCCTGTCTAGCTATTGACCAGTCAGCTTCTTTATTAAACCACTCACAGTGACAGATCTTCACAATACACAAAAAGATTATTCCACAGAACATAAGTGTTGTTTCTCTCCTTCATGGCACATAACAGGTTAGGTGTAACATCCTGAATGCTGGGATTAGAGGTGTGTGCCACCACCACCATGAGTTATTTTGTTTAACAAAAGAGAATGTCCTGGCCAGTTGTATGTCAACTAGATAGAAGCTAGAGTCATAAGAGAGAAGGGAACCTCAGTTGAGGAAATAATGATCAGGCTGTAAGCAAGCCTGGGGGGGCATTTTCTTAATTAGCGATTGATGTGGGAGTGCTCAGTTCATTGTGGGTGATGCCATCCCAGGGCTGGTGGTCCTGGGATCTATAAGAAAGCACACTGAGCAAGCCATGTAGAGAAAGTTAGTAAGCAGCACCCCTCCATGGCTTATGCATCAAGCTCCTGCCTCCAGGTTCCTACCCCATTTGAGATCTTGCCCTGACTTCCTTTAACGATGAACAGTGATGTGGAAGTTTAAGCTGAAAAAACCCTAAGATATATTACAAAGCTATAGTAATAAAAACAGCATGGTACTAGCACAGAAACAGACATGTAGACCAATGGAACAAAATTGAGGACCCAAACATGAGTATACATGACTTCAGCCACATAATATTTGACAAAGAAGCCAAACATATGTTGGGGAAAAGAAAGCATCTTCAAGTGGTGCTAGGAAAACTGGATGTGCATATGCAGTAAAAGGAAATTAGGCCCATCTCTATCACCTTGTGGAAAAACAAACTCCAAATGGATCAAAGACCTAAATGTGGAACATGAAACACTGAAACTAGGCAGTACCCTGCATGATATGGGTGTAGGAAAGGACTTTCAGAAAAGGACTCCTTGGCACAGGAACTAAGATCAACAATTGACCAATGGAACCTCATAAAACTAAAAAGCTTCTGCACATCTAACTAAACAATCAAGTGAAGAAGCCACCCACAGAATGGTAGAGAATCTTCCCCATCTATACATCTGATAGAGAATTAATGTGCAGAATATAGGAAAAACAGAAAACAAAAGAGTAAAAAATAACAAATGACCCATTCAAAAAATGGCCCTGGGACCTGAATAAAGTTCTCAAAAGAAAAAATATGCTCAACATCCCTAGTAATTATGGATATGCTAATCAAACAACTTTAAGATTTCATATTACCCATGGCAGATGGCAAAGATCAACAAAACATAGATGTTATGTCCAAGTCATGGAATCCCCCAGAGACCACCAAGGAGTCTGAATCTATGCAAAAGCAAAGAGCCTTGATCAAGCTCGAGCTTAGACCCTCCATCTGTCCAACACAGCGGTGAGATTGGAGAGCCCCAAGCCCGGTCAGGTAGGGTTTTTATCATAGCAGAGGTTGGGGTGAGGGGATTTCCAAGTTTCAGGGCCTCTGATTGGCTGACATTTGTCTAGGGGTGTCTTGGCAAAAGGGGATAGGTGTGTGCTAGGCTAAGGGGCATCTGGTGGTCCTATCTGTAATGGTTGGGACATTATTTTCCCCCAGATGCTGATTGGCCCATTCCCGGATGGTGTCATTTGTGGTTTTTCCTGGAACCAGCTACTGTCTTACCGTAAAACAATACTTAGGCCTACTCTCTAACTGGTCCGCCTTGAGCCTGTCATGGCAGCAGTGTGGCCAAGCTGCCTTAAGCCCTACAGTAGACACCAAATGCTGGAGAGGATGTGGGAAAAAGGACTTTCAATCACTTTTAGTGGGATTGCAAATTGCTGCAGTCACAATGGAAATCAGCAGGGAGAATTCTCAAAAAGATAAAAACAAATCTAACATCTGACCCAGCTATACCACTCCTTGGCATACACACACAAGACTTGACATCCTACTTCGCACACACTTGCTCAGCCATGTTCACTGCTGCTCTATTCACAATAGCTAGGAAATATACGTTTGACCTTGAAGACGTACCAAATATAAGTGCAAGTTTGATTAGAATGACTAACTACTAACTTGTATTTCTTTATTATCCTAAATAGTTGGTAATAATAACTTTCAAGGACTAAAAAATTGCATTACATTTTTAAATGAACTGTATAGGTACAATACTTTGAACAAGATTAGAAGTGTACATACAGTATGTTCTAACAAAATTAATCTCAACGTTGTATCACTATACAAAGATCCATATCAATGTAAGATATTTAAAACTAGAAGTTGCTTTTTAAAAGTAGTTTCAGGGCTGGAGAGATGGCTCATAGGTTAAGAGCACTGGCTGCTCTTCCAGAGATCCTGAGTTCAATTTCCAGCAACCACATGGTGGCTCACAACCATCTATAATGAGATCCAGTGCCCTCTTCTGGCATGCAGGCAGAACACTGTGTACATAATAAATAAATCTTAAAAAAAAAGTAGATTCAATAATCTACCTTTTTATTTCATATCCATATCCTCCATTTTTTCTTTTCAGAGTAGACTCAATAATCTACCCTTTTATCCTATCATTTCTATATCTTTTTTTCAGAGTTGATTCAATAATCTACCTTTTATCTTATCATACCTATATCCTCTTTTCTTTCATCTCAAAACAAGAACCCTGAATCTACTCTCTTTTGTTTAGCTTTTTTCCTATTACCAATAATGACTTGTAATCAACCACCAAAACAATGACAAATATCCATAACTCATTGAATGACCAAAAACCACCCCCCTGACTTCTTGGGAATGTGGGCGTCATGTTCTTAAATTTACTTCCTGCTGTCTGGGGGCGAAGGCATTTTAGGGGATCCTGAAAAGAAAAATTTTGGGTTAATTATCAAGTCCTGGGAGAGGTAGCTGTATCATTTGTTGTCCAGTCTCTGCATAATGGAGAAGTGCAGGGCTTGTCTCAAGTCCTGGCTAGAGTAGTCTGTGAGGCTGGATCATCTAGGCTAGCCATCTTGAAATTGTCCTGAGCAGTTTGTAGTCCAAAGCCGATCTTTGGGTGATGTTTGTCAGATTAATGGTGTTATCATCATCCTGATGGAATCGTTGTTGTGAGGCCCCATCATCCTTTTGGAGACTTCAAAGGTCGCTGTTAGGCACGGTCATGATCACTGAAGAAAACTGATAGAGACTCAAATCTGAAATCATATACAGGAAGCTAGATGGATGAAGTCTTTTTCCTAGAATAGTACTCTATATGACCATTTATATCATGGCAAAAGTTTAAAAATATATGTAAATATATATTAATTTTATAAATCTTGATATAAAATTCATACCTTAAGAAAGTTTTAAAGGGCTGGAGAGATACCTCAGAGGTTAAGAACACTGGCTGTTCTTCCAGAAGTCTTGAGTTCAATTCCCAGCACCCATATGGTAGCTCACAACCATCTGTAATGAGATCTGGCTCCTTCTTCTGGCCTGCAGGGATACATGCAAACAGAACACTGTGTAGATGTAACCAACCATCTTATTAAATAAGAAACACAGAGCCGATTCAGAGAAGAAAGCCAAGAGGTCAGAGCTAAGAGCCTCACCCTTCCTGCTTCAGCGATCCTCTTCAGCCAAGAGAGCTCTCCAAAAGGGAACCTATTTCCTGTGTGTTTGGCTTATATAGTCTTTCTGTTCTGCCTTCTCATTGGTTGTAAACCCAAACACATGACTGCCTCGTCATTGCCTGTCTATAGAGACTTCCAGGTCTTCTATGGTTGGTATTGAGATTAAAGGCATGTGTCTCCAATGCTGGCTGTATCCTTGAACACACAGAGATCTACCTAGCTCTGTCTACCAAGTGCTGGGATTAAAGGCGTGCGCCACTTCCGCCACACTCTTGCTATGGCTCTAATAGCTCTGACCCCCGAGCAACTTTATTTATTAACATACAATTAAAATCACATTTCAGTACAAATAAAATACCATCATATTTCCCCTTTTCTATTTTAATAAAAAGAAAAAAAGAAAAAGGTTATAACTAACAAAAGAAAAACTATATACAAAAGTACCATAACTATATACAAGTAATAAATACCTAAACAATGTCTAGTCCATTTGTATTTGACAAATTCAGAGAAAATAATTGCATTATCTATCCTATTTTGGTAAGTCCAAAGTGTATCTAATTCACTTTCTATCCTAACTAACCTTCAACTATAACTAACTAACCTTCAACTATAACTAACTAATCTTCAACTCCCTCAGAGACCCAAGAAGGAGATAATATTAGCTAACAAAAATAAAAACAGGAAGTGCATGCAAGCAACTTCCAAAAAATTTGTGAGTTGACAGAAACAGCCAGCTGCCTGGACTGTCACGTGAGGTTTCTCTGCAGTGCTGGGGCATCATCTTCAGCCTATAGGCTTAGTGTATCTGACAGACTCATTTGTGAAGTAGGATGTACAGAAGGTCAACAGTTCAACCTCACATTGGGTGAGAGCAGTCCATGTACCAGAAACACCTGAATTCCATTAGTGTCATGTCATGATTCAGGATTTTAAATTCTGGAAATTGTTGGTTTTTTAATTCAGCTGTCCATTCTTCTTGGCTATGTATATATGGCTTCATCTCAGCATCCCTCTATCAAATGCCAGTCTACTATTGAGAGGCGTGAGCTTAGTTACTCTTCAAGAATAACTGTTTCAGCTGCTGTTCCATTGCACATCAGAAGCCATCGGCCCACTGCCTGTTCAGCAGGGGAAGTGCTGTGGGATAGTCTGTATGTCAAGTGTGTTGCTGATTGGTCAATAAATAAATCACTGATTGGCCAGTGGCCAGGCAGGAAGTATAGGCGGGACAAGGAGGAGAATAAAGCTGGGAAGTGGAAGGCTGAGTCAGAGAGACACTGCCAGCCGCCACGGTGAGAAACAGCATGTGAAAATGCCGGTAAGCCACGGGCCACGTGGCAAGGTATAGATTTACAGAAATGGATTAATTTAAGCTGTAAGAACAGTTAGCAAGAAGCCTGCCACGGCCATACAGTTTGTAAGCAATATAAGTCTCTGTGTTTACTTGGTCGGGTCTGAGCGGCTGTGGGACTGGCAGGTGAGAGAGATTTGTCCTGACTGTGGGCCAGGCAGGAAAACTCTAGCTACAACACTGTATACATAATAAATAAATAAATCTTTTAAAAAAAGAAAGTTTTAAAGAGTTAAAATAAAACCAAAGGATCATGAGGTTAGTAGCAATAGAATAGTCCCTTAATGCTGGTTTTTCTTCTGTCCCATATCAGGTGGCTCTTCTGACATGATACAGAGATTTTGCATTTTCCTTTAATTAACAAGCATGCTTGGGTTTAGAGAAGGAGAGAGCCATGCTCCAACTCCAAAGCCAGCTTTAATTCTTAATTGAACTGGGACTACATAAAGACCATTTGCATTATGTGTCTGCAGAGAACAGTAGAAACAAACATTTAGGAAGACTTATGAAATTTTATCCTGTTAGATATGTGATATACCAAGAGGCCAATTTATTCTTTTTCTTGGGACATTTTTCCTAGATGATTTCTCCTTTTTCTTCAGATGTCTCATTTGTCCAGTGTTCTTTAGATTCCTAAGCCTTCATTCTCCTGAAAGACAAAAACAAAACCCTTCCCCAACCCTAACTTTGGAGAGGTTCCCTTTCTAATAATCTTTCTCAATTTTGATTTATAATTTCTCCTGACTTTTTTGTTCTCTCTTCTGTAGCTGTTCTACCATCCAGAGAAGTATGGGTTTTTTTTGGGGGGGGGGGTTGTTTTGTTTTTTGTTTTTTACAATAGGCATTAGGTTCTTTAATTGCTCTGGGAAGGAGTTTCTTCCACTATGACAGGAAAAGATTAAACGGAATTTGACATGGGGGCCTGTGAGAGGTCCCTCAGGGCATTTCTTGACAGCAAAGGCAAAGGATTACCTTGTCTGTCCCTTGTTGATCTACATTTGTTAATCCAATGTCTGCCTTTGCCACACTTACTGTATAATACAGAAGGGCGGGGTGTTCTGTTGGAATTACTCCTAGAAAAAAAAAGTTGTTTCTAGGAATACCCTGTTTACAATCCCTTTTAGGTGACCTTGTTTACCGCAATTGAAACATTTGGCATTACTATTTTTCTTCAAACCTCTGGAAATCACCTCTCCTATACAAGCATCATCAATGGTCATGAGATTCAATATTGATTGTATCTTGGATCCATTCCTCCAAGGGTGCTGATCTTGCCTTTAGCAGCCTAATTACTCTTGCATTGTGCATTAGCATTTTCAAAAGCCAGAGATTCAATTATTATCTGTCTAGCTTCTGAATTTGGTGTCATTCTATTTATAGCTGAAGTCAATCTTTGTAAGAAGATTTATTTTGGACCCTGTATAACTTTTGTAAATGACTCAATTTTCTTTCCTACTTCTTCAATTCTGTCCCAAGCATTCAAGGATGCCATGCAGCATAAAGCTTGGGTGTGGTCATCATATAAAGATTGTCTTTGTATATCAGCATAATCACCTTCTTCAAGAAGTTGATCTTGGGAAATTTCTATACCTCTAGCTCTACTTCATTGTTCAACGATCTTAGCCTCATCCTTCCACGAGGTCATCCATTGTAATTGGTGACCAGCCTCTAAGACTGCTATAACCAAATCTCTCCAGCCTTGAGAGATAATTCTGTTACAAGTTGACCATGCGTTTAACATCTACTTCACAAACAGTGAGCATGCCATATGAGACTATTGCTTCTTTTAATTTCCTCAAATCTAACATTTGCACAGGAGTCCATTCAGCTCTTACACACTGTTGGTTATGCCATTGCAGACTGGTAATGTAATTAAGGACATAATCCTTACATCCCAGACTTTCGCTTATTATAGAAAAAAAAAAAAGCAGGTAGATGGGACTAGGGGCATCGTTCCTCTCAAAAACTGCTTCCAGCTGACTTTTGGATGTCAGTTGGCTCTTGGGGGAATGGAGAAGGGGAGTCTTCTGAGGTAGGCAGGCATTGTGGGATGCTGTCTGTCATCCATTTGCTCTGGAGACATGTATCCCTCTTGGCTGTGGCTGGGAACTTTCTGTTTGACAAGATGCTGGTGACATAGAATAAAGCTTAGAGAGAAAAGAATCATTATTATTTTATGTTGACATTTTTCTGAGGCAGATCCAGCCTGTCTCTATGGATTTTGAAATATGTTAAGCTTTATCGGAGACAGATTATTTTAAAGCACCTGTTTCCTTTACTAGTTTGGCATCCAGGAGACAGGTGATCAATTGTTAAAAGCATCTCACATGTTTACATTAAAGTCTTTTTTGTAGTGCCCAGATGCTTTTGGGTCTGGGGGTGTAAATACCTTTAGCTGTTACAGTTTCTTACTTGATGATCTCTGGACTCCGGTTCTGTGGTGATCCTGTACCATTAGCTGAACAGTGAGTTAGAACAGGGAACTGGGAAGAGAAAAGCTTGTGGTGCATGAGAACTTATTTTTTGGAATTAGGGACAAGGCAAAGATCAGGACCCTGTCTGTATGCATGTGAGAAACATAGGCAGTAACTCTGAAAGTGCAATTAAATCTGGTGAGGTGGGTAAGGCTGTCCTCTGTACCCAACAATAAAGGAAAGGTGACACCCCAAAACTCCCAGGACTGAGTCAGTGGCTCTGGTGTCCAGAAGGAAAGAAACAGATCGCTTCCCTGCTGCGTTCTGGGTTCCCTGCCATGTCTGTAGCCAAGCCTAGGTCTGGTGGAGGTCTTAGCTTGATGTACCCATGTGTCTTGGTGCCTGGGGACAGTCAGCTTACTGGTTGTCTTTCTAGGCGGCACTTTTAACAAGGCTGTTGATGGCCTGGCAGGGCATTCACTAGCCCGTGGCCTTTTCCTCACTTAAAACAGGGACCCAACAGCTTTCTGGAGTCAGCGAGTGCCAGCACTTGGCAATTTTGTTTTCGGGCTTTTATCTCTTTCCTAGCACACCTTAAATACCACAGATGACTCTCTTGCCTGTGGGGTCAGGAGCCTTGCTCTTCAGATGCTTAAGTTTTAGTCAGGGAGGTCTGGGGAACAAGAGACGGATTTTACTCCGTGTCCTGAATTTTTTTTTCCTGATGATTGGTGGCTTAAGGACAGCTTTTGGAAGATCTGCCAGTAGGCAGACTATAAACCTATCCTTTTGGAAGCCTTGTCTGAGGCTATAAGCTGATTTTTGGCTTAAATGCCATCCTGACTACTGTAAACTTATTTGTATGGATGTTAGCCGCTTCCAGACCTGTCTGTGTCTTTTAAGGCAGTTTGAGAATGAGAAGGTGGAGTTAAGGTGAGTTAGGGCTAGAGTCAGTAGAAGCCACCCAAGCCCACCCATTTGAGCCCACCCACTGCCAGCGGAAGTCAGACAGAAAAGGTTGCATGTGGCAGATGCAGAAGTGGGGAGAGAGAAGGGTTTAGAGTTTTAGCAGGAAGCTTGGGGATAAAGCAACTCTTTTTTTTTTTTTTTTTTGAGACAGGGTTTCCCTGTGTAGCTTTGCACCTTTCCTGGAACTCACTTGGTAGCCCAGGCTGGCCTCGAACTCACAGAGATCCACCTGGCTCAGCCTCTGAATGCTGGGATTAAAGGCGTGTACCACCACCGCCCGGCCCTAAAGAAACTCTTTTATTTGCCCGTTCACTGGCAGAATTTCTCGCAACACTGTTATGTGGCCAGGTTTATGCTGTTATGTGGCCAGGTTTACCGGTACCCGCCCCTATCTGCCAATGTAGGTGGTACATGTATCCGACCCTTTGTCCCATGGCTGTAGCCGAGAGAAAAATAAAAAATTAAAATAACAAACCAGGATCAGACTCCAATCTCAGGAGTCCCCGAGAGTGGAGAGAGATCTACGAATCAGCTCAAGTTCACCATCCTCTTCGTCAAGGGATGGGAAGGGCTGCGGCTGCACTGTAGTTGGTCCACGGTGGACCCGAGACAGCATTGACCCCCTTGTCAGGAGCGAAAATGTGCCTGCCGTTGCCAGCACAGCCCGAGGACAACCCCTGGGGTGTCTGTCACAAAGAATATAGCTCAGACCACAGACGCAAGAACGGCAGACTCACTGTGGTGAAGAATCATGGCGGTGTCAGTAGTGGTAGCTGTGTGGGGGTCCAGCAGAGGTGAGGGGCATGCGCGTGCTCGCTGTCTCGCTGGATGGGAGAGGAGGCAGCAAGCGGCAGCAGTCAGCAGGTCCTCAGTGGTCTATCCGAGTCACAGAACCAAATGTTGGTTATGCTGCGGTGCTGCTCGTGGCTGCCGCCACCCGTGGTGGCCATGCCGATGGATGCTGCGGGTCGCAGAAGAATCACAAGCCATAGTTACCTTTTTAGAGCTTTATTGGGGGAGAGAGGGAGAGGGAGAGGGAGAAAGAGAAACAGAGAAAAAGAGACCACACGAAGGGAAGAGAACGGAAGGAGAGAGTGTGGAAAAGAGAACGCACAGAGAGCACACCTGCTTTTTAGCCTGGGACGCCATCGCAGGCTGGTGACATAATTAAGGACATAATCCTTACACACAGTCTTGGAGATATCTATCATTTGGCAGTTCCTGTAAGGTTACTGGATAGATTAAGGTTGGCCATTTGAAAGCCTTAGGCTGTTCCTCTATAGCCTTATAATGCAATGTTGAGATTGCTTCTCCTTTAAATCTTCTATCTGGGTCTGAATATCTCTATGCTCTGTCTTAATAAGTTTTTCTAAGATTTGTATCTTGGCACTCACATCAATCAAATTGGCACTCATATAAACCAACTTTTTTAGGGATAAAATAAGAATGATCAAACCAATAATATTTATAATTGACATTATGTCAATCCCATCTAAGTTAATTATCCTCTCATTTAATTGTTCCATTTTCAGACTTTTGAGTGTATTATCAAACAGAGACCAAACTCTATTGCGATAGTGTTAGTGTGTCCCATTTTATTTTTCTATTTTTATTTTTTTTAAAGATTTATTGATTCATTATGTATACAGAAGAGGGCGCCAGATCTCATTACAGGTGGTTGTGAGCCACCATGTGGTTGCTGGGAATTGAACTCAGGACCTCTGGAAGAACAGTCAGTGCTCTTAACCGCTGAGCCATCTCTCCAGCCCCCCATTTTATTTTTAATGTAGGAAGAAAATTCTTTTAACTAATTCCTCCCTTTAAGAAATCCCCTCACCAAATCTGCTGACAGTGACGATTCAGATGACGGTGTGGTGGCAGCTCAAGGAGGGGGCCAGAAAAAGCCATGACCCACCGGGGGAGAGGGGAGAAGCCAAAGAGCCAGCATCTGCATGCGGGAACGTGGGAAAGCAGCTAATCTGGCATGCTTGCAGCCTGGGCCTGGGCCTGGGCCTGCAGCTGTGGAGTCAGCTGTCCTCACAGAGGAATGTGTGGAAGCGGCTAACTCCTGTGGGTTTTGGAGCCCAAAAACCTATGGAGTTGGCTGCAGAGAGGCTGCAACAAAAACTCAGACATCGGGGTAGGGACTCCAGCCCTGGCGGCGTGGAGACTCTGGCTTCCTGCTGCTCCGGCCTGTGCTGGTGGCTGCAAAGCCACAGGCAAGTGGCTTTTTCGTGAATTTGTGCCCCAAAAGTTGGACACCAGATGTTGCATGAATCCTAAATGGTCTTATAATAAAAACCTGGAGCTGGAGCCAGACGTTGGGGTAAATGCTGAAAGATCAGAGGAAACAAGCCACAGCCACTTCTCAAAGGGGCGATTGCTGGGGTAAGAGTTCGGGGAGCAATAGAGAAGGGAATAGCAGGGTACATAAAAGTGATCTGATCGGGAAATGGGAAATGGGGGACATTAATTAGGGAGATGACTACAGGAGCGAAGATAGAAACTAACAATAGTGGGTGTCTGGAAAAGTCATAAGGAGTCATGTTATCAACATTTACCTTTTAAAAACACAAAACTGGCCGGGCGGTGGTGGCGCACGCCTTTAATCCCAGCACTCGGGAGGCAGAGGCAGGCGGATCTCTGTGAGTTCGAGGCCAGCCTGGACTACCAAGTGAGTTCCAGCAAAGGCGCAAAGCTACACAGAGAAACCCTGTCTCGAAAAACCAAAAAAAAAAAAAAAAAAAAAAACACAAAACTATCCCAGGCGGTGGTGGCACACACCTGTAATCCCAGCAGAGGAAGGTGGGTCTCTGTGAGTTAGTTCAAGGCCAGCCTAGTCTACAGAGCAAGCTCCAAGACAGGCAGGGCTATAGAGAAATCCTGTTGTGGAATATTATTTTAAGATTTGTTACATTTGTTTACGCTGTGGAACATTTGTTTAATAATGCAAAGATGTGTTGTTGGTTAAACGGTGGTGCTTGTGGCTGGCCACTGCCTGCGGCAGCCATGCCAACAGAGGAGAGCACTGGATGTTGCAGTGGCGGAAAAATCACGAGCTATGGTTACCTTTCTAGAGCTTTATTGGGAGAGAAAGGGAGAGAGAGAGACACCACGGAAAAAGAGAGAGTGCCGAGAGAGGGCACAGAGAGGGCACGCCTGCTTTTTAGGCTGGGACGCCATCGAAGGCTGGTGACATAATTAAGGAGATAATCCTTACATATGTTGCATTTGTTTAAGTCTGTGAAGCTGTTTACTTTGTCTGTCTGAAACACCTGATTGATCTAATAAAGAGCTGAATGGCCAATAGCAAGGCAGGAGAAAGGACAGGTGGGGCTGGCAGGCAGAGAGAATAAACAGGAGGAGAAATCTGGGAGATGATTGGGGAGCAAGAAAAGGGGATGATGCCAGGGGCCTGCCACTCACCTACCCAGCCACTCATGGAGCAAGAAGTAAAGCAAAGGTATACAGAAACAGAGAAAGGCAAAAGTCCAGAGGCAAAAGATAGACAGGATAATTTAAGAAAAGCTGGCTATGAACAAGCCAAGCTAAGGCCAAGCATTCATAAGTAAGAATAAGACTCTGTGTGATATATTTGGGAGCTGGGTGGCAGGCCCCACAAAGAGTAAAAGTGTAAAGGGCAAAAAAAGCAAAAACAAAACAAAAAACAACTACAAAATCCTGTCTCAAAAAAAACTAACTAAATAAATAAATAGAAATAAAAAACCACAAACAAACAAAACCCCAAAACTATAATACACATAAATCTGTCTATAAATATACATATAGGTTTTTTTTTGTTTTTTTTTTTTTTTTTTTTTTTTTTTTTTTTTTTTTTTGGTTTTTCGAGACAGGGTTTCTCTGTGCAGCTTTGCGCCTTTTCCTGGAACTCACTTGGTAGCCCAGGCTGGCCTCGAACTCACAGAGATCCACCTGGCTCTGCCTCCCGAGTGCTGGGATTAAAGGCGTGCGCCACCACCGCCCGGCTACATATAGTTTAAATGAAAGTTTCCCCCAGCCATACCACCCTTGGGCATATACCCAAGGAATGCTCAATCACACCACAAAGATACGTGCTCAACTATGTTCATAGCAGCACTATTCGTAATAGCCTGAACCTGGAAACAGCCTAGATGCCAGTCAACTGAAGAATGGACTAAGAAAATGTGGTACAGATACACAATGGAGTACTACTCAGCAGAGAAAAACAATGACAGCATAAATGAAAGTTTCCCATCTGGGCTGAAAATGTTCTCTCCAAGAGCCAATGACCATCTAACAAAAAAACATTTAACCTCAACACCAGGTATGAGAAGCCCTCATGTGCTGCTGGTCAGGGTTGCCCAAGAGACACCCAAAACATTACTGGCCGTTGTTATTGCTCTTGGTTGCATGCCAAGAGATGAAGACTGGTTGCCGAAGACACCATACACTTCAGAAGTAGGGGCTCGAGGCCTCTGAACTGAACTCATCTGGACGCTCCATCCCTGAGGACAAGCTGTCATGGCACCAGAAGGAACCATGCAAGCTTCCAAAGGATGGACGCTAACAACAGTCTTACCCAGGTATGATGCCTGTGAATCACATCCGTGGCAAGCAGGGGCATGATAACTCAAGGATACAGTAGTGGCATGCAAACCTTGGGTAACCAAGGGCCCTCTGACTGGACCGTAGACCTGCTCAACAAGAGGGAAACCGTGCCTGGTTCTGGAAACCCAGGGCTAGTGAAGCCATGGGTCTTGGAGGAGAGCCTACAATCATCACCCTACTAAACCAGCATCATCCCTAACTGCATCCTGGATATTTATCCTGAAGTGCACAGATAAGTGTGGTCCTCACCCCCCTTCTTACAAAGGAAACTTCTTTACAACAGATGGAGAGCATTACAGAAAATCGCAACCAATCAAAATGCAGAGGTGTGGAGCCCAGGCCCAATGAATACATCTACAAACACTCCCAAATGTAAGGCTCAGGGAACATTGTAGAAGAGATTGGAAAGACTGTAAGAGCCAGAGGATCAGGGAGTTTTCTGTAAGACTGTGTCTGTTAGTAATGTCAGAAGCTACACCATAAAGCCTCACCAACATGACTGCCTAACCATGAGTTGAACAAGTACAACATACACATACCAAAGTAGACAGGGAAGCCCACAGAGACCTCAACCCTACACGAAGAACTACAGGCAACTAAGAAAGCTTGGGTGGCTTGGGAGTCCTTCCCAGGGGAAGAGTACACCGATTGATTATCCAGGACCAGTCAGTCAGTCCTGAAAACATACACAGGAGTAGCATTATACATACACACATATGCATATAACAACAATTAACAAAAAAGAGGCTATGAATTTGAAAGAGAGAAAGGAGCAGTGTACAGAAGGGCTTGGAAGGAAGAAAGGAATTTTTTTTTAAATGTCAAAAAATAAATCTATTTTTAAATTTTATGTGTGTGGGTGTTTGTCATCATGCAGTGCCTACAGAGGCCAGAAGGGGGTGTCAGAGTCCCTGGAACTGGAGTTCCAGAACCCACATGGTGGCTCACAACCATCCATAACTTGCTTCAGAGATAAGATCCAACAGTTTCTTCTGACTCTGAGACCATCACACACACGGTGAATATACTTACATGAAGGCAAAGCATTCAGACATAAAAAAGAAATACATCTTGAAAAACCACAAAATTTTTTAAATGAAAAAAAAAATTAAAACCAAAAAACTGATAAACTGGCCAACTACTTGGGAAGGCAGAGGCAGGTTTGGAGTTCAAGGCCAGCCTCACAACCTAGTCAATTCAAGGTCAGCCTTGGCTGAGGCTCTGTTCCAAAAACAAAAGAAGACAAAGGGCTGGTAAGGGATAAGGATCCAAGTTCAACCCCAGAACCCACATGGTAGAAGGAGAGAACTGATGACCTCATGTTGCCCCAACTTCTACACTTGAGCTGTGGGATGAGCAGGTCACAGTTCTCACACTAATAAAATAAATGTGAAAAAATAAAACACATACCCAAACGTTAGCAGGGCATGGTGGTGCAAACCTTTGTTTAATTCTAGCACTCTGGAGGCAGGGGCAGGTGGATCTCTGAGTTTGAAGCCAGCCTGGTCTACACAGTGAGCTCCAGGTTAGCTGAGCTTACCCAGTGAGGCCTTATCTCAAAAAACCAGAAGCCCACACAGGTTCCTCAGGCTTACAGTGTCAGCGGCGTCTACCTGGATCTAGTCCAGTGTCCTTATAACTGCTTCAGAAAAACATGCTGACCATTCTCATTCTTAGCAGCCTTCGTGCTTGAGATTTTTGCCAACACTTCTGGCCCACATTATCTCCTCTGATTGAATTTGTTTGTTTATTTGAGAGCTTGTCTGGAGGGTCTAGCAGGGGAGTGTAGCTACTCGTATCCCCCGACCAAAGACTGACCCTCCTCTATTGGGGTGGGGGTAGGGATCGTTCTCACTGCCTCATGGGCACCCATCCCCCAGCTGCACACTCTTGGGAGGGACGCACATGGAGCGGTGAGGGAGGACGGGTACACCTGCTTAGCCAGCCAGATCAGCCAAGTCAACCCTGGAGATCAACTGGGGTAACAAGTGGCAGCCAGATTGCGCTCACATCCATCATTGTTTGAGATAGGACCTCTTGTATACCTGGCTGTCCACAAACTTACTATATAGTCAGATGACCAAGAACTTCTGATCCTTCTCCTTCCATATTCCGAATGCTGGGATACAGGGTCTCACTGTGTAGCCCTGGCTGTCCTGGAACTTTTTGTAGACCAGGGTGGCCTTGAACTCACAGAGATCCGCCTGCCTCTACGGATTTAAAGGCGTGCCCCCCCCCCCCCCCAGGTTTAGTACTGGAGAACTAAAGCAGGGCTTCAGGAATGCTAGACACACACTGTATAGTGCTGTGTTTCCAACCCCTGGAACTCCCGCGGTTTGTTGTGTATCATTCACAGTACTTACGTGCCTCGCTGTATCACAGCTAATGAGTTTGTGTTTTTACTCCTGAACACTGTAACTCTTGATGGCCAGTTTACTTCTTTGGATCTCCATGTCTCATGCACTGCTCATGAGCTGCTACGTAAGTGTTTATAATAATCATTTTTGGATACTGGAGATACAGCTCAGGTTAAGAGCACTGACTGCTCTTCCAGAGGTCCTGAGTTCAATGCCCAGCACCCACATGGTGGCTCACAGCCATCTATAATGAGATCTGGTGCCCTCTTCTGGCATGCAGGCATACATGCAGACAGAACACTGTATACATAATAAATCTTTAAAAAAAAATTCGAGGCTGGAGAGATGGCTCAGAGGCTAAGAGCAACAATTGCTCTTCCAGAGGTACTGAGTTCAATTCCCAGCACCCACATGGTGGCTCACAACCATCTGTAATAAGATCTGGCACCCTCTTCTGTGTATATAACAAATAAATAAGTCTTTAAAAAAAAAAAATTTCAGAGCCAGGCAGTAGCAGTGGCGCACGCCTTTAATCCCAGCACTCACGAGGCAGAGCCAGGAGGATCTCTGTGAGTTCGAGGCCAGCCTGGTCTACAGAGCGAGATCCAGGACAGGCTCCAAAACTACACTGAGAAACCCTGTCTTGGAAAACAAAACAAAACAAAAACAAAAAACAAACAAACCAAAAAAAAAAAAAAAAAATCCAGGGAATGCCATGCTCTCTTCTGGCTTCCACAAGCACCAGGCATATGTGTGGCCACATATATACCTGCAGGCCAACACTGGTACACATACAATAAAAATAAAGAAAATATTAAAAAAATAACACTTTTTTGCCATTAGCTTAGATGTCATTGATTTATTGCTACGGAAATTATTTACATGACGGTATAGCTCAGTATCAGCAAAATGAGCTGCTTCATGTGACACCATTTCAACAGCGATTTCTGTCCCCATCCTTCCCAAGAATGTCACCATCTCTAAAGAGGGGATAACCCCTGCCATCTAGAACCATCTGGGGCCTCCATGCTCTGGGAGAAGACCTTGGTCTCCAGCTTTCACACTGATGGCTGAACCTCCCCGCCTTTCCTTTCCAGCCCGACCTCACAGCTCCTGCTTGCGGCTTTCCTGGAGCACGCTGCCGCCACCTCTTTCAACCAGCTCTCAGGCAGAGGAAAAGAAACTTCCTCAAAGCTTGTCCAGCCAGGACTCCTGCGGCTGCAGCTCCAACTCTTCTAATGATCTCCACAGGACAGGGAGTATTGGTGTGAAAAGAACAATGTTTAGTTGACTTGCTTCTCTCAAGCCTGGGACAACTCAGCCATGAACTACCTGCCGAGCAAGCGTGAGGACCGGATACACACAAGGCAGGCACAGTGAGACACACTTGTCAATGAGAGACCATTTCTTACAAAACAAGGTGGGTAGCACTTCTGGGAAGGGCCACTCAAGGCTGTCTTCTGGCTTCCACACATATGCAACCTATACATATGTGCAAACACACACACACACACACACACACACACAAATACATGAAATCTAACTCTTAAAAGCTTTCCCATCTCCAGGCATTAAAATGAGCCCAGCTCACCTGTCTACTTTCCTATTGAAGAACCTAAATGCAAATTTATACCATTATCTTTTAAGATTAATTTTACGAGTGTTTGCCTGTATGCATCTATGTGCATCACATACATGCTTGGTATCCATAGAGCCAAAAAGAGGGTGTCAGACCCTTTGGGACTAGAGTTACAGAGGGTTGTGAGGCCCCTTGTCTGGGCTAGGAACCAACCAGCAAGTGTTCTTAACCAGACTCCTCTCTCCAGCCCAGAAAAAGAGCTTTCCTTAAGGGAGCCTCTGGGATTTTCCAAGAGAAGCACTGGGTTAGTCAGAAGGCATTCTAGGGCCAACTGACATCTTACTCTCCTTCTTCTTCCTCTTCTCTTCAACCCGAGCCAACTCTGAGCTTTGGATTCTCAAATCCTTGAGTTACAATCTCCGCAAGAGTTCTTCATCAAGTTTAAACTGTTCTGGTGCTGAAGGGACTGCAGCTGGGAAGTGAAGCCACGCTCTCAGCCTGAGTTATACTTCAGTTGAAGGACGGGAAGGCTGCTAAAGAGTTTGTTCATTCTAACCCAAGAGCCTGGGTGGAGGAGGGAGCTGGAGCAGAGATGTGGAAAAGACCCAACAAGGCTCAGCAGTCAGGCCCAAGTTCTTTCTTCCTGGGTTTAACTCCAGCACCAACAACTACCCCCAACAAGGAACAGAAAGGGTGACTAGGGAGGTGAGAATGATCGTGTACTTCATGTACATGTACGAAAATGTAATAAAACCATCACTATCAGGCTAATCAAAATATTTAAAAATGGGGGCTGGAGAGATGGCTCAGAGGTTAAGAGCACCAGCAGGTCATCCAGAGGTCCTGAGTTCAATTCCCAGCAACCACATGGTGGCTCACAACCATCCATAATGAGATCTGGCGCCCTCTTCTGGTGCGCAGGAATATATGCAGACAGAACGCTGTTTATATAATAAATAAATCTTTAAAAAAAATATTTAAAAATGGGTCTAAATAACTGATACAATTTTAATACATTAAAACCAGGTATTTATTACTTTTATACTGCATTTGTCATTTTCCAACAATACAAAGTAGAGACAAATAGTAACACTCCATAAAAATGTTGACTCCCCATGTCCACCCCCTAAGTCCCAGCCCGCCCTCAGATATTCCCTCCCACCCCTACAGAACTCTGTCCTGAATAAAACACTTAAATACATCATAAATAGTAAATTATGAAAAAAATAGCAAGAATTGTTTCTTTCCTTCTTGTAAAAAAGAACATGGCAGCAAAGACAGGCAGCCAGAAACTGGCTGGGGGTGTCTAATATAGACAGTTACTTGGGGGATAGGCTAACTTGCTATCAAGGTGGGATGCATTGGAGAAGTAACAACATGAGATTTCAACAGCCTACCTGAAACACCATGTATTGCCCCACAGGCCAGGACCAGATGGACCACAACCCTGAGAGGGAGGAGAGGGCTGTGGAGACCCCATTCCAGCTTCTCTACACAGAGCAGGGGGGCATGCCAGGGGGCATGGCAATCACCCTACTGAGGGAAGTCTGCAGCTCCCCAGAAGTTTAAGAAAATATTCTCTAGCCTCATAGATACGACTGCCTGTTAAACAGACACAAATGTCTCCCTCCACCATAGCTCCACAAAGAGCAGAATACTGTTGGAAAATAAGGGAAGAACAAAGGAATCTCCTTTGGAGAATGGTCTAAAATCATTTGATAATTCTTTATATTTAGAAAAACTATTAGAATACATTCCAAATTGCAAAACAGTAACTGTGTGACCTGGCAGTGAGTAGAATCCTGCTAAGAAGGTCTACTCTCCTGGCATGGCTGCCCTGTCTTCACAAAGGGTACAGGTGGCCATGCCCTCTCCACCCCCTCAGCCCTAAGTAGGGAGAGAGCAGCTGCAGACAGGAAAGTCACAGTCTTTCTGCTGCACAAACACTAGAGCGCTTCCTAACACTCTAGAGCTTCTGTGTCGTGTGCTGTTTGTTCTTTTCCTTTTTTAAGGAAGAAAGAAGGCTGGGAGTAGGGTCATCCTTAATCTCCCCCAGAAAACCTTTATAATAAAATCACTGGGGTCTTCTCAAAGACCGGAGGAAGAGCGAATGTGGGAACGAAGTCCAGCTAGTCTGTCTGTCCTGAGGAAGTTAAGAGTCCAGCTCCAGGTGAAAGGCGAAGAGAAGAAAATCACCTCGTCCAGCAGCCCCACATCTGCACGAAGAATGGGGTTTGAAAATATTCAGTCACAGAAGCCATGACTGACCCAGGAAAAATTCATGCCACCCAATTCTGGAGCGCTGGAGACGCTGCTGTCCTCAACTGTCAAAGGCACTGGTGCCCAGCGGAAAGGGAGACGGGCTGGAGAGCCCTGCTGGCTCCACACTTCTCTCCTCTTCTGATGACCAAGAGGACGACTCAGCATTCCTGAGGCAAGGGCTGACATCTTGGGATCAAAGCGACAGTAGAGTCTTGTTTCAGGTCTTCTGAGGCTCACTGCTCACTGAAAAGAGTAAGAATGTAAAGTCAACCATGAGAGACAAGGAGGCAGGAATGGAATTCAAGTTTGTCTCATCCTAGCTAGCAAAACTGACTTTTTCCCTTCTCCTTTTAGTTTCAACTTCCAAAGTATGAAGTTGTTTTTTTTTGTTTTGTTTTGTTCGAGACAGGGTTTCTCTGTGTAGCTTTGTGCCTGTCCTGGATCTCACTCTGTAAACCAGGCTGGCCTCAAACTCACAGTGATCAACTTGCCTCTGCCTCCCAAGTGCTGGGATTAAAGGCATGCGCCACCACGCCCAGCTCCAAGTATGTATGAAGTTTTAAAACTACAAACCGCTGGGCGGTGGTGGCGCACGCCTTTAATCCCAGCACTTGGGAGGCAGAGCCAGGCGGATCTCTGTGAGTTCGAGGACAGCCTGGGCTACCAAGTGAGTCCCAGGAAAGGCGCAAAGCTACACAGAGAAACCCTGTCTCGAAAAAACCAAAAAAGAAAAAGAAAAAAAAGAAAATAAAACTACAAACCTGGCTTGGGGTGGTGGTGGTGGCGCATGCCTTCAACTCTTGACTTCCAAGTACTGGAATTCAAGGTGTGTGCCATCATGCCTGATCACAATTTTTTAAAAGCCAGGTTCAAGGGCACACCAATATTTCCCAATCAGCTTTTTTGCTCCATCCTATCAGTGACCCACTTTACAACCTTGAGGCAGATACTCACATGGGTGAACTCAGACTCTGCAACTTCAAGCTTTTCCAAGGTGGAACTAACAGGAGAAGAAAAAGAAAAAAGGCAGAGAGAATTAGAAGATGAAAGAGACTATGGGTGTAGCTCAAGTGGCAGAACAGACATACAGCATGTAGAACCCTGGCTTCCATCCCCAGCACATCCTCCAAGGTCAATTATATTGCCTCTCCATATTTCTTTTAAGATTCAGAAAACACCACTGGGCTGAAGAGATGGCTCAGTGGAGAAAGGGGCTTGCTGCACAAGCCTGGCACTGAGTTTGATCCCTGGAACTCACACCAAGGTTGAAGGACAGACTAACAACACAGAAGAGAAAACCTAAGAAGCTACTAAATTTAAGCCAGACACGGTGATGCATGTCTATAATCCCAGCTACTTGGAGGCTGAGGCAGGAGGTTTGATAGTTCAAGGTCTGTCTAGCCACAGAGTGACCTCAAGGCTATTCTGGATATACTTATGAGATACTGTTTTCAAGATACAAAGTCAAAGGCCCAGGGTGATGGCATATACCTTTAACCCCAGCAGGCAAGGAGTCAGAGGCAAGTGAATCTTAGCATTCTAGCTATTGTCTAACAAACAACCAGTGGTTGGTATATTGTGTACCCTAATAAAATTTGCCTGAAGATCAGAGGACAAAACAAGCCACTAGATTAAGCACAGAGGCCAGGCAGTGGTGGCACACATGTTTAATCCTAGTACTCAGGAGGCTGAGATCCGTCTGGATCTCTGTGAGTTCAAAGTCACCCTGGATTATATGAGATTGACTCAGTCTAGGAGAGAAACAGAGCCAGGCAGTGGTGGCACACACCTTTATTATTTTATTTTATTTTTTTAAATATTTATTTATTTAGTATACAGTATTCTGCCCGCAGGCCAGAAGAGGACAGCAGATCTCATTACAGATGGTTGTGAGCCACCATGTGGTTGCTGGGAATTGAACTCAGGACCTCTGAAAGAACAGCCAATGCTCTTAACTGCTGAGCCATCTCTCCAGCCCGGCACACACCTTTAATCCCAGCATTAGGAAGGAAGTAACATCGCTGGGCAGAGAAAGGTATATAAGGCACGGGGAGACAGGAATTAAAACCTTTTCGGCTAGAGGCACTTTTCGGCTGAGGTCTTAGAGACATTCAGTCAGAGAATTCATGGAGTTGGTGAGGTGAGACGTGGCTTGCTTCCAGGCTAATATGGTTTGATCAGTCAAGACCCCCTGAAAGGTCTCCAATGACACCATGGCCCAGATGATCCAATATCCAAAAACAGCTTCAAGGCAACTGGCTCAGACAATGCAGCCTTACAGACTATTCCAGTCAGGACTTAATCATAATTCTTAACTTTTCTCAGGATCCCCATAAGATTGCCAGTCCCCTCAACCAACTGTTTGCATTTGGGGTATGTGTGCACATGCCATAGCATGACTGTGGGGGTCAGAGGACAGACCACAGAAATAGTTCTCTCTTTATACCATATGGGTTTTGAAGACCAAACTATATGGGTTCTGAAGATCAAACTCGCTCTGTAGCCTAGGCTGGCCTCGAACTCACAGAGATCCACCTGCCTCTGCCTCCCGAGTGCTGGGATGGATCAAAGGCATGCGCCACCACTGCCTGTTGTGGCTACTTCTTGAACAAAGGTTTTCTTTATTTGCTCTGAAGAATGCTAGCTATAGAAAGGAAATGACAAGTAACTACGGGGTATTGCTGGCCAACAGCCTGTACGGAAACCTCCAAGGTAGTGGGTAGTATTGGAGCCCAGAGGCAATGGTGCTTGTCCACCTTGTCTACTATGCCTAGGTCTTGACTTCAGACTTAAGTACCTCACTAGTACTGGGAAGGCTGATGTGGAGGATTGCTGTAAACACTAGGCCAGCTTAGGTGACAGAGTCAGGCATCTCAAAAGACAACCAGTAAGGCTGGTTAGACGGCTCAGCAGGCTAAAGTGCTTGTCTGCCACCAAGCTTGACCCCTGGAGCCTACACGGAAGGCTAATCTCCGATATCCACAATGTGTGGCATATGTGTGCCCGCCCCCTCCAAATAAATAAATGGGAAGAAAATTTAAAATTAAAAAATAAAGGCCTGGGGGGTGGGAGAAGGGAGGAGAGGGGGGATCTGTGATTGGTATGTAAAATGAGTAGAAATTTTCTTTAAAAAAAAAAAATAATAATAATAATGAAGGCCTAAGCCTGGCATGGTGGTACATGTCTTTAATCCCAATACTCAGGAGACAGAGGCAGGTGACTCTGAGTTCCAGGCCAGCCTTGTCTACATAGCAAATTCTAGGCTAGTCAAAGTTACATAAGTGAGACCTTTTCTCAAACAACAAAACAAAGAGTCAGATACAGATGTAATGTATGAAGCCCTGGGTTCTATCCTCAAGTACCAATCAAAAGACCAAATAGACAGAAGCTGCAGGTTTGTCTCACAGATACTCGTAACTCTAAAAAGCACAGGGAATATGAGGAAGGCATTTGTGGACTGGAGAGATGGCTGAGTCATTAAGAGCACTTACTGCTCTGGCAGAGGACCTGAGTTCAGTTCCCAGCACATACCCAACTCACAACTACCTGGAACTCTAGTTCCCGGGGAGCCAATGCTCAGTCCCTGTGGCACTTGACATGCACATGGTACACAGACATACATGGAGACAAAAATACTCATACACATAAAATAAAGGTAAAAACAATTAAAAAAAAAGATAGAAGAAAAAAAAAAGGTATTTGTGAACAGGGATTTTATCTACTGGAGTAAAACCTACTAAGAGTCACACAATGGAATGACCCTTTGCTAGAATTCTACCAGCAGCAGAAACAGTGCTAACTTAAACCAAAAGGGCCTGAGACAGAACAACACCAAGAGATCACTAGAGGCTGTTACGCAAGCTTTCATGCTTGCAAAGGCACTGCACACACATAAACACACACACAGTTAAAATTTCTTATAAAAGGTATAGGTTTTTTGGGGGGCAGGGTCTCATTGTATAGTGCTGGCTGGCCTTGAACTCAAGATCCCTCTGCCTCTGCCTCCTGAATGTCGGAATTAAAGGCATTACCATGCTAAGCTAAACTTTATAAATGTAAATAAAATTTGAAACAAGAGACCACTGGACACATCCTCCTCCAAATTCTACTAGAAAGAAGCTGAAAATAGGCCTGGAGAGACGGCTCAGCAGTTAAGAACACTGGCTGCTCTTCCAGATGGACCCAGGTTCAATTCCCAGCACCCACATGGCAGCTCGCAACTATTTGTAACTCCAGTTCCAGTGGACCTGGCATCCTCACACAGACAGATGCAGGAAAAAACCCAATGCACATAAAAATAAATAAATAAATCTTTATTTAAAAAAAAAAAAGCTGAAAATATACTCTAGCTTTCCTGAAACAGGAAGACCAAGGGTGAAGTGAAACCAAGTGCTCTGTAGAGTGATTTCTACACTCTGAGACCCAACTGAAGAAAGACCAACAGTCCCTGGACTGTAGGACAGCTAATGACTCTCTGTGCCTTTCTCTTTGTGTACAGCACTAAAGATAAAACCCAGGGCCCCAGCTATGCTAGGGAAATGCTGTACCACTGAACGATCCCTCCTGTCCCTGAATCCTCACTGTTGAAAGCAATGTATACAGCATTTGCAGTGCCCTCCCACCGGTAGGATGGTTAAGGAGGAGATGATAACTCCTCCTTTTAGACCACGGGTCCATAGTGTAAGAGGAGGAGAACTTGAGGAGCAGTGCCTATGAAACAGTACCCAGGGAGCCATTCAAAACCAGGCTGGTTTCACACTCCCTGTAACCCTTGTGCTTGAGCCCACAGAGTGCTATGATTACAGGCAACTACAAGTAAGTGCCACCATGGCCAGTGGAAACTAGAGTCTAAGATAGCTCCCAATGATCCCTGCTGCCAGCAGTCATAGCCTTGAGTCATTAATGAAAATGTAGCATGGGTGATAGCATCCTATCAATTCTAAGAATAGGTATCAAGAATTCTATAGTCAGCCAGGCAGTGGTGGCGCACACTTTTAATCCCAGCCCTTGGGAGCAGAGGCAGGCGGATCTCAGTGAGTTCGAGGCCAGTCTGGTCTACAAAGCAAGTTCAAGACAGCTAGAGCTACAAAGAGAAACCCTGTCTCGAAAAACAAAACAAAACAAAACAAAAATTCTATAGTCTCACTGGGCAGTGATGATGCATGCCTTTAATTCTACCACTTGGGAGGCAGAGGCAGGTGGATCTCTATCAGTTAGAGGCCAGCCTGGGCTACGGAGTGAATTTCAAGCCAGCCAGGACTGTTATACAGAGAAACCATGTCTCTTAAAACCAAAACAAATGTAAGAAAAAAAAGGATTCTATACATAGTTTCTATGCAGACAGACCTCTCTCACACACACTGACAGAGAAGTTAGTAGCTATGTTCTGAGTTGCTCAGTGGAGAACCCATATGGCAAACAGAGGGCTGTCTTTAGTCTTGCCCCAACAAGGAACCAAGTCACACCACTAACCTATCAATGAGCTTAGAAAGAAATTCTTCCACTTGAGGACAGGATCCTATTCCTGGCCAACAGTTTCATTACCATGTCCTGAGAAATCTTAGCTCAAAGACCTACATAAGCTAAATCTGGATTCCTAACCCAAGAAACTATGACATACGTTTTTGTTTAGCTTTGTTTGTTTTGAGACTAGGTCTCATACAGCCCAGGCTGGCTTTGAATTCCCATCTTCCATTCTCTAACTCTTTAGTGCTAGGATTTAAGGTATGTCCCAGAACACCCAGTTTTGTTTCTTATTTTAAGCCATTAAGTATGGAAGTAATTTATTATGATGGAATAGATAACATACTAGATAACAAAATGAAGTCATGATTATTATACTAGCCTCTTGAATGCTTGACTGCTGCCAGGGTGGTAGCACCTGACTACAGGCCCAGCACACAGGAGACTGACACAAAAGGACTGCACATCGGAGATAGTGTGGGCTATTCAGTGAGACAGTCTCAAAACCACCAGCCAGACAATAAAGTCTCCCTCTCCCTCCTCTCTCTCTCTCTTCCCCCTTTTTCTTTTCTTTCTTTCTTTCTTTTTTTTGGAGATAGGGCCTCTCTATAGCCCTGGCTGTCCTGGAACTCACTAGGTAGCTCAGGCTGGCTTTGAACTCTGAGATCTACCTGTCACTGCCTCCCTAGCACACCACAACACCCAGCATAGGCTCTTGAAAATGTCAAAATGAAGATTTCTGAGGAGCTGAAAGAGGTTATATGGAATAACAGGCTAAGAAACCAACCTCAAATTTAGTATTTGCAAAGGTTCTCCAACTACAGGTGAGAAACTGGGGCCAGGAACAGGTGAACCCTCACTGATTTCCTCCAAAGGTGGAGTCTGAGGTAAGACATCAGGACGCCCAAGGTGCACATCTGGAGAAAAAAGACAATTAATTGATAAACAAGGAATGAATCCATAAATGAAGGACAGTATAGTCAGGGAAACACAGGGAAAATGTATAGTGACTTAGAGGGGCATGGTGACTCATTCCTGTAATCCTGGTACTTAGGAGGCTGAGAAAGGAGGGTCATGAGGTTGAGGTCAGCTTGGCTACACACACAGTTAATTCCGAGAGCCTGGGCTACAGAGTGTGACCCTGTCTCCAAACAAACAGCTGGGTATGGTGGCGCATGCCTTTAGTCCCAGCATTTGGGAGGCAGACTCAGGAGGATCTCTGAGTTCGAGACCAGCCTGGTCTATAGTGAATTCCAGGACAGCTAGGGCTACACACAGAACACTGTTCTCAGGGGTAAAAAACAAAAACAAAAAACTCAAGACAAGTTAGCAAGTTAGTTTTTACTGCATAGAAACAGGGAGTAGAGGTCCTGGCCAGAGAACCTACGAGCTCAGAAGAAGGGAGGGAGTGTCCAAATGCAAGGGGACCCCAGCCCTGGGGCTGACCTGGCTCCACTTCCGCTTTGGTTGTCACTTGTGCTCTGTGTTCCCCAGAGACCGATGGCTGGTAAGTAATGCACGAGTTGCCGCTGGGGCCTGATCGCCGAGAGAAAGACGAGCCAGGCCGAAACTTTTTGGAAGGAGAAGGCTTCACTTCAAAAGGGAGAGAGAGAGTCTACTTAGCACCACCTCAGAAACCGTCACCAGACAGACAACAGCTGCTAGTACCCCAACACACACCAAGTTGTTCTGAAGCAAAGGCGGAAAACGGGTTAATGTCAGAAAAGGTGGCCTACAGAGTACTGCTCAGACAAGGGTCAAGTCACTCACTTTGGAAAGAAACAGAAAACTTAAGTGACAAAAACACTGCCTTCTGCTCGGATTTCACCGACGGAGTGTACCTGTCCTTTATTAACATGACCCAGTAAAAGCTACAGACGACGTGTCTCCACCCTTCTTAGTGCACTGTATTGACGCTGCTGCTTCCCTTTGAAAACAGACTGTTAGGTCTCACAGCCTGTCTGTGATCTACGCCTTCTTCACCTCCCAAAAGGACAACTGGTGCCTATGATGTCAGCAAAGGAGGACGACCCTGAACCTGCCAGTGTCAAAACGTACAAAGTTTAAAAAGAGAACACTGGGACTTCTGTGTCTAGAAAGTTGAGGGCCAAGGCTAAAACCTCCTTCAACAGTCTTCAACAACATTGAACCACTCGACCTACCCAGATAACTCCTGGCCCTGACACGGAAGGTAAGAAACACTGCTAACACCCTTGCCTCTTCTTTCTACACACAAGTCTGCCTGTATCACAGTGTAAAGCGACAGCTACACATTTTTTTCCAGTCCCACCAATTTCCCAGAAGTAGCCCTCACCTCGACGAGACATGTAGGGAGAGCCAGGGGGGAGCAGCGACTCGGAAACGACTGGGACAGACAGGGGCTGACACAAGGACGAGAAGCAGCGCTCACAGGATGGAGGCAGAGCAGGAGAGGCCTCTGGCCTTGGCAGCTCCCTGACAGAGGTGTCCTGCCCACCATCTCTTGGGGGAAGGGAGCCACTGGGGGGTCATCTGGTAGAAGCCACTTACAGGGAATCTTCTTGAACACTGTGTTGCACATGAAGCGCTGGAACCGCTCAGCATAGAAGCCTGGACGATGCACTGATACTGTGTCCTGTTGAACAGAAGAGATGACTACAGGGTTAAACAGAAAGGCCCAGCAAAAGGCTGTGTCGTCCAAGGGCCTGTTCCCTTACACTGAAACCCTACCGGATGGGTCAAGCCCAGAAATGAAATGAATACTACATAGACAGAATGCATACACACATTTGAGGGAGCAAATAGCAAGGAATGGAGAGGTGGGGAGGAGGCCTTTAGCTAACTACTATACTCACCCCATCATGTACCAGTGCTTTCCAAGAGTGCTCCAACTTCTTAACAAACCTGCCAAGAAAAAGGTGTATCACACAATTTTTAAATGAAAGACCATTATGATTACTTATTTTAGAGGGCTAAAAAGGGGCCATGATAACAGAAAACCTTCAACAGATCAACACTGGGCAAGTACACCCACTGTGGTATACTGGCTTTCCAAAGAACTACCAAGGTAGTACTTATTCCACATGGAGACCAATGCTACTTCTAGCTAAGCCAATTAAATGAGCAGGACAGTTCAGTAATGAAACACTTGCCAACATGTATGAGGCCCTGGGTTCAACTGCTAGAAAAGCACAGCAAAGCAAAACAAAATGAATTGTAAAGGAAAGGCAGGGTAAGGTGTAGCACATGCCTATAACCAAGCACTTGAGAGACCAGGTCTAGAGGATTGCCATGAGCTCCAGGTCTGCCTGGGCTACACTGTGAGACCTTGTCTGAAAAACGAAACAAAACCCAGAACAAACAACAAACCAGAAGAGAAAAAGAAAAGAAAGCTGAAGGAATAGGAGGGTAAGAGGGCTGGAGGGATGGCTCCGTGGGTAGAGGTGCCTGCCACCTCGTCTGATGACCTGAGTTTAATCCCCAGAGTCCACAAGATGGAGAGAACCGACTCCCACAAATTGTCCTCTGACCTCCGCATGCCCACTGTAGCATAATCGAATACTGACTAGTCAGTCCCCGTTAGCAGCTGCAGTGTGTCAGGAACAAAAGGGAGCCTACCATTTGCAGCTCCTCCCCCAGCACCACTTCCCTGCCAGAGGCCGGTCATTTTACATAATACAGAGCTCTGGCTTCTCCTTAGTGGAGTCAGAATGTGCTGCTTCCAGCTACCTCCCTCTATGGAAGATGACTCAACCTACAGGTTTCTCAGCGAGTCAAGGCAGATGGAGTGCTCCACCCTGGTCTATCTGAGGACTGACTCAGTATCCACAGGAAATATATATCGTGTTGAAGAGGCGGCGATCCAGAAAAACCAGGGAACAAAGCACCTAAAAGCTATAGGTGACCAGACTCTGACTCACGGTTCTTGCATCATGAAGAACTTTACAAGAAACACATCTAAGCCAGGCGGAAGTGGCACGTGCCTTTAATCCCATCTCTTGAGAGGCAGAGGGAGGCAGATCTCTGAGTTTGAGGCCAGCCTGGTCTACAGAGGGAGTTCCAGGACAGCCCAGGCTACACAGTAAAACCTTATCTTGAGGGGAAAAAAAAAGAAAAAGAAAAAGAAAAAGAACACATCTAAAAAGATGTGTGCTGAGGACTGGCGAGGTGGCTCAGCAGGTAAGAGCACTTGTTGTCCTTGCAGAAGGCCTGGGTTCAGTTCCCAGAACCCACATGATGACTTACAACATCTGTAACTCCAGTCCTAGGGGATCCAACACCCTCCTCTGACCTCCATGGGCCCCAGACATTCAAGTGGTGCACATATATAGACAATTTATAAAACGAGAGGGGAAAAAAGGACAAAAATTTAAAAAAGAAAGGAAGGCCAGGGCAGTGGTGGTGCACACCTTCAATCTCAGCACTCAAAGAGGCAGAGGCCAGCCTGGTCTACAGAGGGAGTTCCAGGACAGCCAGGGCTACACAGAGAAGCCTTGTCTCAAAAAGCCAAAAGGAGGGAGAAAAAAAAAAAAAAAAAAAAAAAAAAAGCCTTGAGCACCCACAGCTCA